>NW_020290332.1:0-66280 GCF_003184535.1 Aspergillus eucalypticola CBS 122712
AATTTTTTTAGATATATTTTTCTAACTTATCATAAGATTTTTTAAAAATTATTTATTAATATCAGCAGCTAAAAGTCTTTTATTATAATATATTAAATTATATATTATATAAGACTTTATAAAGTATTTTTTTAATAATATTATATATAAATTTATTCTGTATATAATTAACTGCGAGAATAATATAATCCTATAAAAAATAAAATAATTAATTATTAGTTATAATTAAAATACAGAATTTAATCAAATAATAATTTTTAATTTTAATAATTAAATTAAGATTTAAAATAATAAAATATAAAATTCTAGATAATATCTTATTCTTAATAATAAGATATAAATATTTAATATTTAAGTATATTATTCTTATAAATATATTTAATACTAATATTCAGTTAGTATTTAAAATAATATTATAAAATAATAAACTTATTTTATATCTTATTATATTTCTTGAGCAAAAATATCCAGCACTATTAGAAAATATAATTTATAAAAGTAATAAAATAATATATTTTAATCTAGTTATATACTAAAAATAATCTGTAAATATCTATATAAATAAAATCTTTAATATATAAATCAAGATTATAAGATTTTTTATAAAAAATAAATAATATATAATTCTTCTTATAAAAATAAAAATTATAAAATATAAATAATATATTTTTCTTAATATTAAATTTAATAATATATTAAATAAAATCATGGATCTTCTGCTCAGAAATATAGATTATACATTAATATAGAAGATAAATTAAGATTTTTTTAAAAAAATTAATTTTTTAATAATATTAATAATAAGATTAATAGTTAATAAGTATATTAAAATATTATAAGAATAGAAATTCTAAATTATCTTACAGCTTATTATATTTATTATATATAGAGAATATTAAATATTTTTAATAATTATTAAATTAATTTATTTATTATTTTAAATAAGAACAGTAGTCTTTAATTTTAATATATATATAAATATTATAGCATGCCAGCTGTTTATATAAAATAAGATTATATAATAAAACTAATATATACTAAATATATTTAATTTTTAAAAATTTATAAGATTTATTCTTTTTATCTACTAGTTTAATTAAGATAATACTATATCTAATAATTTAAAAGATTTTACTAATAGTAGTCTTAGCTATATATATATATATAAAATAAAGAATATAAAGTAATATTTAAAATAAATTATTGTTTTAAATATTCTAAAATAAAATATTAAAATTAATATTAATTATATTTATAAAGTGTTTTGGATAGTATTATAAATAAATTTTATATAATAATTATATTAATTTAAATATTTATAAATATTTTTTATTTAGATTTAAAGAATACTTGTTTAAAAAATAATTTTTATAATATTTATAAGAAATATATTATATAGTATTTTTATTAGTAATATTAAGTTATTTTTTCTTATATTAAATAAAGATATTCATTTAATCTTTATTTTAATTAAAAAATTTATTATATCTATAAATATATTTATATTTATAATTATAACTACTATAATCATCTCCTTGAATATTTATATTAATATTATTATTACTAGTAATACTCTGAGTATTATTATTAATTAAAAAAATAATTAATTAAGAGAACTGGTTCTTATATATATATTTAAATTATATAAATTAAATTTATATTAATAACAGGGTTATGTTTTCTATTAATATTATATATTAGTTTATAATAAATAGCTGCAAGGCAGGAATATTCTAAATTATTATAAAAATTTATAAAAATCTAGTATAATTATTAATAATCTTAGTACTGTATAACTTAGAGGATATTTATGTAATATATAAAAAAAATTTCTTAATTATTTATTTATATAATAAATAGATATTTATTATAAATAAATAAATAACTGTAGTAAAATTAAAGATTTTATATATTTTTTAAAAAAGAATATATATCTTCAATATAAATTTATAATTTTAAAAATATAATATAAAACTAGTCTTGTATATAATATTAAAAATTATAAATATAAAATAATTCAGTTATTTCTATTTTTTATAATCAGAATTATATATAATAAATAAAATTTAAATTATATTATCTGGCCTGTTTAATACTGCGTTCCAGCTAATATTAAGTAAATAAAAAATTATTTTTATTAATATAAATAACTAGTATTTTTTTATTCTTATTTTTTTTTAAATAAAGAGCTGGTTCTTCTAGAAGAATATATTTATTTTAGAATAAATTTTATATATTTAAATTTTTAAAATATAAGTAGTTTTATAGATTTTTTTATTATATTATTTAAATAAAATTATTATAAAGATTCAGCCATGCTGCTTACATGGTAAGAGATTTAGTTAGTTAATAAATACTAAGTCTAGATACCAAGCCGGCTAGATTACTGCAGAAAAGTATAGTATGCTGATTTTAAAGTATAAGAAGCCTTAACTATATAGATAATATAATATAATATATAGAAATAATGAAAAGAATAGAAAATATAAGTATTTTAATAATTTTTTCACCACGAGGGCTCATAACCTGTGGAAGCAATATAATGATATTATGTGTATGTACAGACTAACTAGCTAACTACGCGAGGTGGGTGACTGGGTGGCTAGGTGACTAGGTCCGAGATCACGTGATCTCCTTTCACAGAAATCATAATCAAATGATCAGAAAGATGTAAGAATCATATGTAAAAGAGTGAGTATCAGGATTTGCAAGGAATAAGCCTAATATACTCCGTTGACATCAGGAATTCAATTCAATTTTGTATGGGGCATGTGATTGATCTGGGCTTTCATTAAAAAGATCATTTTCATATAATTAGATAAGAATTCAATTAGTAAAGGAAGATGAATTCCAGCTGACATATTAATAGTAATAATTATTTTTATATAAGTATTTTCATTATAATATCCTCCTCTATATAGCCGGCATATTGAATAATAATATTATTAGAATAAATATACAAAAAGTAGGATTAATATTATTTTATAAAAAGAAATTACTTTTATTTTTTAATATTTTATTTGGTTAGATCCTGAATTAATCTAAATTTATATAATAAACAATAATAAATTATACTGCTTTACTGACTAGACTAGCAAATATGATTTCTAGTACTTGCCTGTAATTAATTATAAATTATTTAAATATTCTCATATATATGCCTGTGTGTTGTATATATTAAAATAAAATATATTAAATTAACTATTCTTTTATTTTGTATAATTATTTAGTTAATTCTATAGTTCTAATAATATTAAAATGTTATATAAAATAACTTTTTTAATTTATATGTATATCTAAATAGAATTCTATATTAAATATATGTTTATATATACAAGATAAATACCCTGAAAATAAGCTCTGAAAGATTTCTTATATATAATATATAAAAATTATAAAATTAGAAAAATTATAAAAAATATCAATTTACTGGATTCTTTAAATTTTGTTAGCCAGGGTCTTGAGACATATATAATATATTAAAGATAAGATTAATTGATTAATAATAATATCAATATTCTGTTGAATATTAGTATTCTATTTTCATATAGTAGTCTTAGTACTAACCATAATAAAATATACGTATTATTAAAAAATTTTTAATAGCTAGAGAATTATTATAAAAACTTTTTTAAGTTAAGATATTTGAATTAGTTAATATATATAATAATATTTTATAAAAGATATTAATTTTAATTAATAATATTTAAAGTTAGTGCAGGTCTACATAATAATCAACTTGATTATTTATAAGAATAACTATATTATATACTTTGGAAATATAAAAGTTAATATAATAAAAGAACTATAGTTAGGATTATTTCAAACAGTAAAATATAATTACTTAATAAAAATTAAAATGATATAAATACTAATCACTTTCTTAATATATATAATATATATTATATCGAAACCTACACGGCAGCTGATAATATAAGATTTTATGATTATTATTATATTGATATTATCTCCGTGGCTGCTGCTTGTTATTTAAACCTATATATAAAAATTTTAAATCATTGATATTTTTTAAAATTCTTTTCTAAATTTATTATCTCTGCCTGTAGCAGGCTTTATCCAGAAAAAAATACTATAAAATTAATAATTTTAAGTTAAATCTGCCGAATCTAAAGATTGTATAAGGTTTATATAGAATTAGGAAAGTATTAGATTTTATCTAAGATTGTTTATAATCAGTTATTAATTATATATATTATGAAATGTTTAGTAAAATAATAATACCAGAATCTATAAATGATGTTTTTAAATAATTTATTCAAATGTAAGACAGGGGATATGATACAAAAATAAATTTTAAAAAATTATATTAAATATTATATAAAATATTTTAATAATCTAGTGGAGTATACAGTTTTAGATATTATTTATAGTTTAAATAATAGTTTATACTATACAAATTTTCTAGAACTTATTTATATTCTATATAAATTATTTAAAACAGCTATATAAAGTTAGAATTTAGAAGTATAGTATACATATATCAGATATCTGCATAAGTTTTGTTTAGAGTAAGCTAGTAAAAACAGGATAAAAACTAGATTTATTATCCTTATTTATAATTATTTTAAATAAGTTCTTTCTAATAAATCAAGGTTAGAATGAATATTAACATAATCAAGTTTTACTATAAACCTGATTTTATATCCTACAGATAAAATAATTAATTAACTTTTATAATAGATAAATCATAAATTATAGATATAAAAATATATTATTTAAATTAAGTAGATCAGGCTGTATTTAATAAAAAATTTAAGAATATATATTTATTGTCATTACTCAGCATGTTCATATATATATATATATTAAAAAAAATTATTTCAGGTAGATAATAAGACTCCAGATAAGAATATTAATATTATATATTTAATTGAGAGAAGACTTCTGTTATTATTATAAAGAGATTGATATTATAAAATAAATTGAATGTAAGAGATAATAGCAGTCTAATAAAATATCAATATTTATTTTAATATATCTTAAAAATATTCTTCAGGATAGTAATAGTTATATTTTATTTGTTAAAAAATTTAAGTTTATGTAATAAATACTAGAGATATCTACTATTTTAAAAAATTATAAAGTAAGTATAGATTTAAAATATTATAAATCTTGAAGATATTAAAAATTAAGAAGAATTATAATAAAATATTTATTCTGCTAGACAGTATAGATCTGTTTTTGTTAAATATAATATTTATTTACAGAAATAATTTTATAACTTTTTTATATATTTCAAAAGTAAGAGCTTATGATATTAAATTAAATAATAATAATAATATATTCAAGGACCTTGTTTATTGTATTTAATAAAATCATAGAATAATAAACTTCTAAATTTTTATAATTATCTTTATGTGATTAACACAGTATGACTATTAATTAACATATAAAAACAAATAAAATAATAACTGTGATTTAGATATATATTAGATATCTTTAATAATATTTATCTGTATTATAATACATATAAAATAATATTTGGAATATTATTTGGGCTACATGTTTTATAAGATATAATGTAATAATTAATCTTATAGATTTCTTATAAAATAATCTATAATATATATAATAATAATAATAAATCATATTTTATAATATTACTCAGGTCAGTATATATTACGAAATATTCTTTAAAGAAATCTAGCTTTTTCTTCCAGATTATTATTTAGAGTATTATTATTAGCAAAATCACATAAGATAAATGTTAAGTAGATTTTGAAGATTCCTAGTATAAGTTTATCTTATTACTAGAATTCCTATATAGATTTACTCTTTTTGTTAATAGTGTAGTTTAGTAATTAATTCACTATATATTAGGTTAAAACCTCTCCTTATTCTTTTTTTTAGATATGTATATTTATATTATTTCCACACTTACTCTATTTTTTATTAAAATTTGTCAATATGTCCCGGACGGGACCACTATATAATGTTTTTTTGAGATTATTTGATTAATTACTTTTGTATGTACTATAAAATAATTTATAATAATATAAATATCATCTAGTAGTATATATAGGATATGTATTTGAATATGATATATATATAATTAGAATTTTTATAATAGTTTTTAATTAATAATAACCTTAAGGATAGTAATATTTTTATATATATATAACTATTAAGCAGGAATTTTAGATTAATATTTTGGTTAATAATCGGATTAACTAGAATCTTTATTTCGAAGTTTAGATAATTATATTCTAGCACAGCCTTTATTATATGATATAAACTAAAATTATTAATAACCCAATATTTACTAAAGACATTTATGATTTCAAAGAAGATTTAGTACCGAACTACCTGACTATGACTCAAAATTATAAATATTATATATGTAAATAATTTGATTTCTAGTAGCTCCTCAAAATGTCAGAGTACTGAGTTCTTAGAAATAATATTAAATAAATCATATTTTGAGTTTATTTTTTTTAGTCAATAATCTGGGGTAATTTCTTAAATATAGTTCTTAGGATAAATTATATTATTATTTAAAAAAGTCTTAAAAAGATGTATATATCTAATTATTTATAATATATAATAATTTAGATATAACTACCGGAAAATTATCATATCAGAATCTTATGTTTCTTTTTTATCAAAAAATATATTATAACTGGAAGATTCTTCTAGTAGTTAATTTGGAATATACCCAAGTTATAATATATCTTATTCATAGTTATTATTATCATTAATATTACTATTCTTATAACCAAGATTTAAAGAGTTCTTTCCTCTGCTGTTATCGGGTTTTATATCTTTATTATCTTAAAATAATTTATTGATTTACTTCTACTAATCTGGGCAGCCAGGGACCCTGTATAGAAAGATTTATTATTATTTATATTTAAATTATATTTAACCAATCTTAATAGTAAAGATAGGTGCCTCCCGGTGAGATTATTTATAAATTAATATCTCAATATTTGAAAAATTGATTTTTGATTTAATATCCTGAGATTCAGTCTATAGTTACATAATATAGAATTACTTATTATTATAGTATCACTTATATTCAAGCCTGGAAAAATTTTTATAGAATTTAATCAAAAGATTAGTAGAAAATCTAGCAGCACTATTTAAAATTTCTAATGAATCATTTTTAAATATAATTTTTTATATTCAGATATAGTTAAAGATATAATATTTCTTTTATTATAAAGGTTATATAGTATATTTAACTCATTAATATTATCTTTACGAACATAGTTGATAATTTTATAATCTTCCGCGCAATATAGGTTGGATATTTATAGTAGTATATATATATTTATATATATATGTAATTTTAAAATTTCTAATACTGAAGAATATAATGATCTTATTTATGAATTATGTTATCAAGATTATTATCATTAAGATATATATATATATATATATATAGATAACCCGGCTGGCAGTACAATTCTTAATAAAATTTATTATCCATATAAGTATATAATTTTCTAGATAATTCTCTTCTAGAGTTTTTTCTAATTTATATAAATAGTATATATCAATATAGTAGTCCAGTAATAAATATTAAAAATAAATAATCATTCAATTAATTGATATTGATTTTTCAGGGAATCACGTTTTTCACTTATATTGTTTATATTAATAAAAGTTATAATATATTTATAATATTTAAATACTGTATCCGCGCCCAAGACTTAATCTAGAAAATATTCATATGTATATAATATTGTATATCCTCCATGTTATATATACAATAAGAAATATATTATTATTTGAAAGAATCTTTCTGGCTATAATCTTATAGTATAAAATCTTAAAATCTTTGTGATAATAATATTTTTATCTAATTAAGTTAAACAGATCCTGGTTCCTGTATTGAAATACCTAATTATTATATTGAAAATCTTTTATATATACAGTTGTAAATTTTTACTAGAGATTCTGACTTGGCCAGGATAGAGCTTTTTGTAAGAATTAGTTAAATTAGATTAATATCTTTTATTTTGACTTTTTTTAGTTAGATATATGTAACCTGGAGATTAATATATATCTTTATCATTTTTAAATTATAATGATAATATTAAGGCTACAGGTGCTACAAAGCCTTTACTATTAAAAATCATAATAAATTTAATTTGGTTAACCTGGTCCACTTATAAATATATCATATATTTAAATCTTCATAGGATTTTCCATAATTATTCTTAAAGGACTTCTGCTACTCTTTATAACGAAGTTTATAATGTTTGAAAATTTTAAAAGAATATTTTTCAGAGACTTATATATGTTATTATTTTTCTTCAAAATATTCAAAATTATTAATGTTATCTAGTAGGGCACTTGCTTGAATATATAAATTCTTGTACAAAGATAGTTACTTTCATTACTTAGAGCTATATAGTCCTTCTGGTAATTCTTTGTAATATCATAGTTATATAACATCAAAAACAAACCAGGAAAGCGGCGTAGACGGCCAGAAACAGTGGTTAGATGTAATTTTTCGGGGTTGTTAGATCCCTAGAAGCGTTGGTGGCCGTGCTTTTGTATGGTGCGGGGCCAATCGGTTTTTTTTAGGGATAGGATGGTGTGTTTATAAGATTCAGCGCGTCTAAACTAGAATATCAAACATCCAGGGAGGGAGGACCCACGCTGGTTAGAAAAGACGCGAGTTGATATAGATTATTGAGAAATAAAATAATACTATATTAAAGTAGCAATAATATAAGGAAAGAGTTAAATAAAGAATTATAATTATAAAAACAGCCCATGAATGTACATGAATCATTAAAATATATAAGATAATAGTGTTTTAAATTAATGGATTTGTTCATTTTTTATAGTATAGTAAAAAAGATTATATATATATTAATATATATAATAAGACCTTCAGCCAGGCCTATAATAACAAAATATTCCAAGTAGTTATTGCGACTGTAAAGAATAAGAATTTATGTAAATGTTCTGTTTAAAACCATTACTAATTTCAAATAGCTTCAGGAAAGTAGCAGTAAAAATAAATCTTTAGATATATTTCTTTGAAATATTTAAATAAAATTATAAAATTGTTACGGACCCCTGCTAGTTAATCTACTAGTAAGGCGGACTCGTCAGGCAGAAAGCGCCGATAAGGGCAGCGCTCGGGCAAAGCCAAGTTGTTAATTAGTAGAATTCCTGATTACTCTCGCGACGCTCGGAACGGTCACGCATCACGTGATCACCTACTATCATGCCTACCATTGAAGATATACTTAGGGTATATTAAGATCCTGAATTATAATTGAATTGATTATTGATTTATCCAGAAAGGTATATGCTGGGGTATACAGAGAATAAGATATATAAGAATATTTTTTTATATATTTAATCAGTTCTGTTCTTCGTGCTTAATAATATTGTTTTTAAGTAACTATATATTTTGGAAGCTTAGTAATAAAATACTTATCTATATTTATTTATAGATAGCTATATAATATTATTTAGCCTTATTTCTCTTCTCGTGTCTAAGACTAGTTATTTTTAGATAATTATTAGTTTAATACCTCCTTGACCTAGTTTGATGGTATGTATATCAGTGAAGCTAAGCTAACAGAGACAGGAAAGTAATTCTAGAGTTTAATATATTAAATACTAATTAGTATAAGTATTTATTAGTTATAATTATCTATTATATTAATTATTTTAAGCTTATCACGCACTCTACAGCAGGGCTCCGGTGCCCAAGAAGAAGATTAATCATGAGTATTAATAACATAAAAATTAATAAATATAATTAGTTAGTTACAAGAAAGTATTACTATTTTGAAGTAATAGAACTAGTTACTTGAAAAGTACTTAGTAGTCAAATTTATTAAAGTCTAATTACTGGAATTATTTAATAATAATTAATTAAAACTTAGGACTTTCTTGATCTAACTAGACTTATATTTTAATATAAATAAAAAGAAACTTAGAAATAAGATTAATAAGATTTTCTTTATATTTATTTATCTTACTAGAACAGTGTTTAATTGGTTTAAGTTATATATCCGCGATTACCAGAAGAAATTAGTAAATGATTAAAATAATAATATTAAGAGAATTTTTACTAGCTATATTAGATTCAAGAAATATCTTGAATAAATATTCAGAGATATTAACACAGTATATAATATTAAATAGAAACTATAGTAATTCAAGTAAATTAAATCAGTATTTAAGTATATCTCTGAATTCTTATAAGTTATTAGTTACTTGGACTGGAATAAAAATACTTATATTATATAATTTAAAGAAAGATTTAAGATAAAGATCTAAGAAAAATTTATTTAATAAGATTAATTAAAAATATTATAATAAATAATTACAGTAGCAGTCAAGATTGATAATAAGTTATATAAATATAATATAAAATAAAAGAAAGGCTAATAAACTAATAAATTTATATTTTAATAAAATAGCTAACAAAGCTACTGAATTAATAATAAATAATTAATATAATTTAAAAGCCTGGGATATAAGAATTTCTATAAATTAAAATTAATAAAACTAGATATAATACAGTATTAGATTTAATAAAATAAAGTCTCTAAGGAGAAGTTTAAAAGATATAAAAAAAATTATTTATAATTTAACTGTAATAAAATAGATTATTAGTTAAAGAACTATAAATAAAAATATTAGCAGTTTTAAAAATAGTTAAAAATTATAAATAAAAACTAGATAGAATTAAATAATAAGACTAGAGAAGTCTATAATATAAATATTAAATTAATAAAAGTCTGGATTAAATTTATAATATAAATATAAAATAGCAAGAAACTACATATTATATAATAAGAATAATTATTAGTATTAATAAACAGGATATACTAAAATCAGTTAAAATAATAAATTAATATAGATAAGCTAATAATATTACTAGAAATACAGGAAATTTACTGATTATCTAAACTATTTAATTAATTTATAAAAATTAATAACAGTAATAAATCAGCTCTGAAGAATAAATACTCTGATATAATTTAAAATAAATTTAATTTTTAAAATAAAAAATATAGTATTCAGTTAAATAATCTTAAATCTAGTAAAAAAAGACTCAGTAAAATATTTAATATTCTAGAAAAATTCTTATTTGAAATCAGTAAACTATGCCCCATGTAATAAAATAAAGATAAAAAAAATTAAAAAAATAATAAAAATAATATTTTTTATTAATTAGATTATATTATAAAGGAGTTTAAGAAAAATCTAATATAATTTTATTTAAAATTTAAGAAAGTTATATAATATTATTTATATTAGAATCTGAAATATTAGAAAATATGAAATAAGAATTAAAGATAATACTTATAAAAATATTTTTATTATCCAGAATTTTGCCTAATATATAGATAAGATAATATGGATTATTATTATTACTTATTTAAAGTCAGCCGCAAGGTACAGATAACTGGAATAAATTTATAATATAATTACAGAAATTATATATATATATATTTTAAAAGAAATAAGAAATACTAGAAATATAATAAATTCTTTTAAATTATATACTACACAGATATATACTCCATATATTATAACTAGAAGTATATTATGATATATTAACTATAAGTACTAGAAGTGGTAGAAATCAGGAAAAACTATTATTTATATATTAATTTTAGATATTCTTATATAAGATATAGATAATACCTGTACTATAAAATAATATACTAGATAAATTACTTAATAATTAATATATAATATATTATGCAGTAAAAATGGAAAACTTAAGATTTTCATAGAAATATCTAAATTAACCAGAACTAAACTGGCTAGAATAGTAATTAACAGTTACTAAATTAGAAAAATATTTAAAAATTTAGATAATTATACTAAGACAGTCAGTTTAAATATTAATTAATTTTAATATAATTAAAAACTTTATAAATCTGTAATTTATATAGTAACTTGAAATACTCGGGAAATAGAAAATAAAACTAAAAATAATTATTAAATTAAATAAAAAAAATCTAGAAACTCTTATATTAAGTATTAAGTCAGAAATTATATTTATAACTATAATAAATTACTTTAAGTATATAAATTTTAATATAATACTATTAAAATAGTATAATATTATATTAAAAATTCTGTGACTCAGGAATCATAACCTGCAAATTAATTAAAAAATTAAAAATCTTTAATTTACTGATTATAATTATTCAAGATAATATTAATAAGAACTAGATATAAAATCTAGATCTATATAATTTACTAGCTAGCAGGAGACTGGAGTAAGGACTAAATAATTTATAAAAAAATTAAAAATATTACAGAAATTTAATATATTAGATATTAAAGAAAACTCAAAAAAAATGGTATCTTGAGTATTATTATATAAATAATAACAGTAATTAAATTAGTATAAAGAAATTAACTTAAGAAATTACTAAGATAAGTACTAACAATAATTAAAGAATATTATAAGTATAATATTAATAGTACTAACTTAGAAAACAAGTCACAGGAGCAAGGACCTAGATCTAGTAATATAGATTAAGAAACTCAGAGTAAATAGAAATCTAAATATAATAACACAGAATTAACAGAAACTCAGGAAGTAGAGAAACCCGAGAGTAATAATAGAAGATTAATAAATTTATAAGAATTTCTAGCTATAACTAGAAATAACTTGTATATCCTACTATAGTATAAAAGATTCAGGAATCTGTTTAAATAACTGGAAAAATTTAAATTACTTTAATATAGAAAGTATGACTATACTATTTCTCTTAAAAAAAAAAGTTACTAGTATATAAAAAAATTTATCTGATATCTGAAAAAGAATCACAGGCGCTATAAAAATATATTAATAATTAATTAATAAAAAATAATATCAGATTATTAAAATTATTTATAGAATATGAAATCTTATTTGTATCAAAAAAAAATAGCAGTTTATAATTATATATAAATTATTAATTATTAAAAATAATTATAATTAAGAACTGGTACCCTTTACTCTTAATTTTAGAAATTTAAAATAAGATATAAGAAATAAAATAATTTACTAAATTTAATATTATTAATATATATTATTGTATATATATTGCGGAAGGAGAAGAATAGAAAACTATATTTAAAATAAAATATAAATATTATAAATATTTAATTATATTATTTAGATTTACCAATACATCTGTATTATTCTAGTAATATATTAATAAGATACTAGAAAAATATTTTAATAAATTTATAATTATTTATTTAAATAATATTCTGGTCTTCTCGAAAACTGAGAAAGAATATATCAGGTATATAAAATTTATTTTATATAAATTATACTTATATAAGCTATAATGCAAGCTCAAAAAATATAAATTCTATATATAAAAAATAGAGTTTCTAAAATATTAGATATTAATAAAAAGAGTTTATATTAAATAAATTAAAGTATAAGTTATTTAGGACTAATCTTAATTCAAGAATTTAAAAAAATTATAACAGTTTATCAGATTAATTAATTATTATTAATAATTTATAAATAAATATATTATTTATATAATACTACTGTTTGAGCTTATAAAAAAGACACAGAAATATAAATAAAAAGAATTACAGCAGTATATATTTAAAAGTATTAAATACTAACTTACTATATTACTAGTATTAGTGCAGCATGATCCAGAGAAGGAAATTATTATCAAAATTAATATATTAAATTATATTATTAATATACACATGATACAGCCAGGAGATAATAGGAAATCTAGATTTATTATATTTTATTTAAAAAAGTTAATTTAAGCGGAATTTAATTATAATATCTATAATAAAAAACTGCTAGTTATAATAATAATATTTAAATAATAGAGGATCTATCTCAAAGAAATAAAATATATTATTATTATAAAAATAAATTATAAAAACTTAACCTACTTTATAATAAT
This sequence comes from Aspergillus eucalypticola CBS 122712, assembly GCF_003184535.1. NCBI lineage: Eukaryota > Fungi > Ascomycota > Eurotiomycetes > Eurotiales > Aspergillaceae > Aspergillus > Aspergillus eucalypticola. The sequence goes on from NW_020290332.1 coordinate 13,893, forward strand.
TAAAAAATTAACCAGAAAACAGACAAGATAAATAAAAATTTTATTATAGTATAATTTTTATATCATGCACTGCAAGAGAACGGAAAATAGATATATAAATATATTAAATTATAAATCTAATTATAAAATAAAAGAAAAGATTATTAAGCTAGTTATTTTAAAATAAAATAAAAATAAATTAATTAGCTATAATAAAACTAATCTTATAATAATACTGGAGATAGGCAGTAACCTAATTAAATAATTAATTAATATTATTAAAAATAATAAAATACTCTAGAAAATAAGTAAGAATTTATTAAATAAAATTATTTTTAATAAAAAAGAATTAGCTTACTTTTATAAATTAATTTTTATACCAGCTAATATAAGAATAGAGATTATAGTTATATACTATAATAAATTATTTAAAGAATACTTAGAAGTTAAAAAAATTATAAAATTAATTACTAGAAATTATTATATTCTAAATCTTAGATAAAAAGTATATAATTATATAGAATAATATAAGATATATATTAAAGATAAGCCTGTAAGACATTAATTTTATAGATAAATATAAATATAAAAAATATTATAATAATTATAAAAATAAATAATAATTAACTTCATTAGTCTACTATTTAAATTAAAAAAATATAATATTATTATAGTTATTACTAATTATTTCACTAAATACATCCATCTTGTACTAAATAAAATAATAATAATAGTAATATAATTAACAGAGCTATTTTTAGGAAATATTATTATAAATTATAAAATACTAAAATATATTATATTAGATAAAAATAAATTATTTATTTTAAAGTTTTAGAGATTACTCACTAATCTCATAAAAATTAAAGAATAGATAATAACAGTATATTATTTATAAATAAATAAATAAATAGAAAGAATTAATTAAATAATAAGAAATATTTAAAATATTATATAAATTATTAATAAGATAATTAGATAGACTTATTACTTATAATATAATTTTTATATAATAATATTAATTATTTAATAATCAGAGTCTTATTATTTTATACTAATTATAGATATCATCCAAGATTCCTAGAAATACTAATAAAAAAGCAGCCAATTACTGATATAATTAAAAATATTATTATATTTACAGGAAATATGCATACTCAATTATCTTATAATATTAAATTTATGAATCTACGAAGCAAGATCTACTATAATTATTAATATAAAAAAAAATCTGATCTAAAGAAAAAAAAGAAAATATTCTTATTTTATAAAAATATTAAAATAAAATAATTAAGTTAGAAACTTAATTATTATAAACTAAAACTATTTATCATCAAGAAAAAGAAAGAACCAGTTAATTATAAATTAAAATTATTAAAATTAATAAACAGAATTTATCTAATATTTTATATCTTATTATTAGAACCCGCACTAAAGAACACTAGAATCGCAGAAAATATAGAAATTAATAATAATACTGAATAAGAATACAAAGTCGAAAAAATTCTAGATTATAAAAAAATTAATAATAAATTATACTACTTAATAAAATAAAAAAAATATAATATTTCAGAAAATATATAGAAATCTATCAAAAATTTAATAAGCTGTTATCAGTTTATAAAATAGTATTATTAGCAGTAAGATCAAAGCTTATCCAGAAAAAAAAATAAATTAATTAAATTAAACTAGAATTATTTAATATAGTAGTAAGTTAAATAATATTATACTTATTAATTAAATACTCTAGTTTCTAGAAATTTTTAGTACTTAAAGAATTCTTTTCATCCAACTATTCTAATATATTTAAGTTGTAATCTAGTATCCGCTTACTATAATTCTTTAAAAATTATTATTATTTAAATAAATAAATTATTTTAATAGAAATACAGGCCTGCTCAGCTAGAATCTTAATAAATTTATTTTATATTTTTAATTAATTTTATTTTAAATTATTTTATTTCTTATTATTATAAAACTACTTCTTGTATTTTTAATTATAATAAATATAAGCAGCACAATTTTAGCTCTTCAAATCTATAATATAAGAAATATCTTTTAAGAAGTAATATTTATAAAAATTTTTAATAATATAACTATTTTTATAAATTTTATTAGACTAATAAATACGCTCTTTCACTCGGTCATGGTTAATATAACAGCGAGACATGTTAACCCATCCTAGAAAAAAAAAAAAACTGAAAGATCCAGCTAATATATATAAAAAAATATATATTTTTATGTTTCTTAAAAATAAGAAATCTCAAAGAAGAAGAAGTAATATTACAGACTTCTACTAGTTAATCTATTAATAAGACAGACTTGTCAGGCAGAAAGTATTAATAAAAGTAGTATTCAGGCAAAGCTAAGTTATTAATTAATAAAATTCCTGATTATTCTCGCGACGCTCGGAATAGCTATGTATTATATAATCATCTACTATTATGCCTACCATTAAAGGTATATTTAGGATATATTAAAATCCTGAATTATAATTAGATTGACTATTGATCTACTCAGAAAGGTATATACTGGAATATATAGAGAATAAGATATATAAGAATATTTTCTTATATACTTAATCAGTTCTGTTCTTTATGCTTAATAATACTGTTTTTAAGTAACTATACATTTTGAAAGCTTAGCGATAAAACATTTATTTATATTTACTTATAAATAGTTGTATAGTATTATCTGGTCTTACTTCTCTTCTCGTGTCCAAGACTAGTTATTCTTAAATAATCATCAGTCTGATACCCCCTCGACCTAGTTCGACGGTACGTATATCAGTGAAGCTAAGCTAACAGGGACAGGGAAGTAATCCTAGGGTTTGACAAAAATATTTTATTAAGATTAAGAATAGTATATATTTATAATAGGCTGATCATGTTAAATTTATTAAATTTATTATAATATTAGAAAAGCTCTGCATTATCTTAATATTATATTTCTATTTAGAAAACCTGTAAATTAATTTCTAGTTTATATATATTAACTTAATAAGAGATATATTAAAGACAGTAAGCAGTGTTAGACTAAACTAAGTTTTATAAAGATCCTCATTCCGGTAAAACTCAAATTTACAATGAAAATCTAGAATTATATATATGGAAGATTTTAAATATAATGACCTAGTTTTTATATCACATGGATCAGAATTTGATCGAATAAATTAATTGAAAATATTACTGGTTATCGAGAGATTATAGGTGAATTCTTGTAAGCAGTAATATATTGCTTGTTACATATATAAAATAATATCCAATAATTATATATATAATTGTCTCTCATTATTAAAGCTCTAGATAATATAAATATACTAAGATTTTTATATTTATAAATATAAATATCAATATAATTATAAAAATTTTTTTTTTAAAAAATCAATATAGACCAGTTAAGTACCTGCTTGCTATTATTATTTATTAGTTGATTTTTATAAAAAAACATATTATATATATAAAGTAAGCAAGATGTTTGAAAAAGGTTAGAAGAATTCTTTGTCTATTTTGATTATAAAAGTTTTTGTAATAATTATACTGCCAGCAAGGTTATCTATATAAATCTTGTTCAAGAGTGATAATTTCAATAATTATAATCTATAACTGACTGAGACCAGTATATTCTTTTGTATTAGGAATATTGAAATTATGAATGTTAAAATTATAAATAGATATATTTATACTTTTGCAGGTATTTAGTTGATATATAGTATATAGAAGACTTTAAAAGCACGAATCAATTTAACAAAAATAATACTAAAAATGATTCATATTATACTTATAAATAATTGAAAGTATTATCTTTATTAATTATATTATAAAAACCTAAATCCCTACAATCCTTGTAATAAAGAATATTATGAGATATATCTATACTGATATCAGTTCTACCCTAAGGATCTTTACTAGAGTACTATATGATTTATGGACCATCGTGAAATAATACTAGATTATTTATAACTGAGATTAGAAGAGTTAGTAATAATATTTTAAAATAACTAATATCTATCTTTTGTATTGATAAATTAAAGATATATTCTTTATATTATCTTAGATTTTTATTTTTATAATTTTATAACTTAAAATCTACAAGATAATCTATCAAATTATATCTAGATAAAACATCAGAAATTATATTTTTAAGAATTCTCTGGAATTATCTGACTCACTATCTTATAAAATTAATATAAAAATATTTATAAAAGAATCTAGAAAAAAGTATAAATCTTTCTAGATAATCTTTATAAATAGTGTAATTTTTATTTAATTAAATTATAAATCTAAGATTAAGATTGAAAATAAATTATTATAAGATCAAAAAGAACCTGCAGAGATATAAATAATTTAAAGGATTTTATTATAAATATTAAATATTCTAATATTCATATTTATCTTTAATAAGATAATAAATAATATAATATTTATAACTATATTATTCATTAATAATTTATTAATTATTTATTAATTATTCATTATTTAGCAGGAATCAACCACAGAGATAAATAATTAAAATAAAAAATAAAAAATATAAATTATAGTTATTTGAATTATATTTTTAATAATTTCTAGAAAGAGAAAACTGCGATCACTTATTATAGTTATAATTAAAAAAATCCCAATAAGTTTCTAGAAATGTAATTGAAAGTTTTTAATTAATTATAAATTGTTAAAACTATTTTTTACAAAAATAAAAAAACAACAGAACTTAGCATAAAATTAAAAATTAAATATAATATAATTTTATTTATTTTTTAAATTTAATAAATAATAATTAAATATAAGATTTATAAACAGGTAGTCTTTTTTATGAATAGATAAGAAATGATAATACTTCTTATAAGAATCTAACTAAGTTTTAATTAGTGAATTAAAAACCTAGATTATTTATAAGAAGATTAATATTATTCATAAATAAGATTAATTTACCGCACAGGCATCTTTTATGAGATAAAAATTTTGTAAATTTAATATTATCAATAAGATCTATAATCTCTACTATAATAGTAATCTATTCTAATTATAAAAAGTTAGATTATTATATAATTAATTACTATATTTATAAGAGAAAGACAACCATAGAAAAATAATTAGTTATTTATATAAAATATAATATTTTATAAAAAGTATTTTTTATAATATACTCTAGTCTATAAATACACGGAAGATTTCTTATGAAAAAGAATCTTAATATATTATATAATATAAGAATACTGATTAATTTAAAAGTAAAACTATGTTTAATTTTTATAATAGATTTACCAATATATAACAATATTATCCAGATAAGTAATAATAAAGTAATTTAAATATTACTTTATAAAACTAGAGATTAATTTTCTAGATTTTATTATCAGCTGTAAAAATATGTAGATAAAATTAAAACAAATTAAAATTATCTATAAATAATCTAAATTATAGAATAGTAAAAAGATTCTATAATTTATAAATTTTATTAACTAATAATATTAGTTTATATAAAAATATTTATAAATATCTAGCCTACTGATTAATCTGATAAAGAAATTTTATAAAAAAAATTTAGTTCAGGCTTTTTAATAAAAAAACTTGTAAGAATATTTATAGAATAAAAAATATGTTAATAAAAAATATTATTATAGTCCATTTCAAGAAAGAAAAATAAGTATATATTAAAATAATATATTAACATTTATAATTAATAGAATACTTTAAAAAAATAAGAATAATTAATGAATATTAATTATATTCTATTCATAAAAAATAATTACAGTAGAATAAATATATAAAAATTAATCAAAAATTACTCATAATAATCAAGTTCTTTAAAAAATAATAATTTTAATCAAAAGAAGTAGATCCCATAGTAGAAATTATAATAAATTTTAAAATTTTAAACTATTTTATAAATAATAAAAATTTATCATAGAAATAAATGTATAAAAGAAATCTTATAATATTTAGATTTTATACTATCCACTACTAAGAGATTTAAAGTTTTATGGATATATTATCATAATATTTAAATTATAAAAAGAAGTATTCACAGAAGACTATAAGAAATAAAAAAATAAAATTAGAATAACTTTTTAATTTATTAAAAATATATTACAGGAAAACAGACCCTGTAATAATTAAATAAATATTAATTTATAAAAATATTTCAATATTAGAATAACTTACAGAAAAAAAATAACAAAAAATATTATTATTATAGATATAATATATTATAAATATTTATTTCTAGAATTACTTAAGAAATTTCTGTAGATATTAGATTAAGATAAATAAATGTAAGAAATTTATGAAAAATTACCCATCCTGTGAGTTTTAAATTAAGAAAAAATAAAAATAAATTTTTAAAAGAAATAGATTATAAGAGACTATTATAAAAATCTAGAAAATTATATATTTTAATTAACTATAAATTAAAATTTATAAATATTTATAAAATTATATATTAATCCTATCACAGGCCATTTTATAAATAAGAAAATATTATTATTTATATTATAAAATTTTAATAAATAGAAATTAAAAACTTTATAGAAGAATGTTATAAGACTTATAAGTTCTATTAAAAAGAAAAGATTATTTGTAAGAAATAACTAACAAGGTTTACTAGAATTATTATCAAAATAAAAAATAAGAAAAGAAAATAATAATAGACTTTATCATAAGTTTATCTATAATATTATAAAAAATCTTGTAAACTTTAATAATATTCTAATAAGAATAAATAAATATAATAAAATAACTTATTTTATTCTCTATAAAAAAAATCTTATAAAAGAGAATCTTATAAAAATCTTTTGAAAAAAGTTTTTTAATTACATAGAATACCCGCCAAGATTATTATAAATTATAATAATATATCCTTAAAGATTTTCTAATTTAACTTTATATATATTCTTGTGATAAAGCAGGAATTAAATATACTTTATTATTTATAAGTAAATAGCTTAATAGAGTATTTAAATAATATTCTTAAATAATATTTATAAACTTATATAAATTTTAAATAAAATAATCAGGGGAAGAGACTATATTTTATTTTTTTTGTAAAAAGGTGTCTAATTTTTTTTTCTTATAAATATTTATTAAAAAAAGTACTATTTTATTTTATACCCGCGGAATATTTATAAAAATTAAACTAGATTTTTATAAAAAAGACTAGACAGAAATAAATATTTTATTAAATAAAATCAATCTAGGTAATCTATAAGAAGATTAAAGAAAATTCAATAAGTATTCATAAAAATCAAAAAAAATATTATAATTATATGAAATAACTTAAGAATTATATAGTAGACCAGATAACTCAATATTTTATAAAATATCTTATAAAAATAGACTAGTAAGAAACTAGATCTATAAGATAAAAATTTATATTATATATTAAAAAGATTAGTATATAAATTTATAAAGTTATCTATAAGTATTTAAGTCTATATTATATTTTTTTATCTTATTATTCTATAAGTATTATAAAATAGAAAAAATGGATTTACAGGAGTTTTATTTATAAAAAAACTTATAAATAATATTCAAAAAATCTATTTACTTTATAATAAAGAAATCAGATAACAGAAATTTTAATTAAAAAAATATTATTTTAATAGAAAAATATATAGAAATCTACTATAAATTTATATTATCTATAATTATATAAAAACTTTATGGCCGGGGAATAATCTTTATTAAAATACAAAATAATAATAATAAATCTATATTATAGAGCTTAACATAATTATCTAATTTTTTTGAACTCTAACTACTAGATATTCTGATATTCTATATAAATAAAGTATTAGCTGTAAGATCAGAAATAAATTATATTAATTTTATAAAACATATTTCTGTCTAGTAAAAATTATAAGTTTTATAATATAAATATCATTTCTATACTTCTAATTATAATTGTTATTAATATATAAAAAAAAGCTACAGTACTATTCTAATTTTTATAATATATATTATATTTCTGATAGATAAAAAATACTCTAGTTTAGACTATAAGAATAATTATATATTGCTAGATATATTTCTATTATTATTATAGTAAATAATATCTAGTAAAAAGTATAAAATAAAAAAATAAGAATTATTATCTAATAATATATTTAACTAGAAAAAGATTTTTGCTTATTCCAGAAAAAAAACCAGATAGTATGATTAAATATATTATAAATATTTTAATGAACCAGAATACTATGGATATTTTTATAAATTAATATAATAACTATTTTATGAGCTTCATTAATTTTAATTAAATTAATCTAAAAACTATTTTATGAGCTTTATTAATTTTAAAATTAATCTAAAAATATTTACAGAAGATAGAAATAATCTATAAATTCAAGAATTTTCTGTAATTAAAGCTATTAAAATATTGATCAAGATATATTATTTATTATAGATTCTTCTTTAATAAGAATCATGGGCGGCAGATATTATAAAAAACTAGATCATATTAAATATATTTATAAAAAGTACAAATTATGATAAATTAATAATTATATATATATAATACCTGTAAGAACAAAAATAATTTATTATAATAATAAAAGGTGAAGCTGGAATAATAACTAGAATAAAAGTTAAAGCTAAAGCTAGAACTAGAATTGAAATAAGAATAATAATAGTAGCAATAGTAATAGAAGATTATATTAAAGTTGTTAATTATAAACCCAGCTCTACTTGTAATAAAGAGAGATAAGACTTATTATAAAAAATAAGAGAGAAAAGAAAACTATAAAAAATAAGAAAAAAACTATTAAAAGAAAGTCCTGCGATAATGACAGTATAATAAATTTTTAATAATTATAATAATAATAATAATAATAATAATAATAATAATAATAATAATAATAATAATAATAATAATAATAATAATAATAACAATAATAATAATAATAATAATAATAATAATAATAATAATAATAATAACAATAATAATAATAATAATAATAATAATAATAATAATAATAATAATAATAATAATAATAATAATAATAATAATAATAATAATAATAATAATAATAATAATAATAATAATAATAATAATAATAATAATAATAATAATAATAATAATAATAATAATAATAATAATAATAATAATAATAATAATACTAATACAGCAGTATGCAGAGACAGACAGTAAAATAAATTTTTTTAGAGAATAATATTATTTTCTAATAAGATATAGTATCTGATATTTATTTATGAAGAAATAACCTTATTTTTTAAAAAAAAATGAAAATGACTATGATATAGTAAATAAATATTTTTATTTTTATTATATATAGATGTTAGATAATAATTATATGAGATAATATATATTATAAGTAATCATATACTAATATTTATTATGAGGGAGGAGGGGAGAGACTAAAAATAAGAAAATATTATCAAATGGAAATTTTTAATTTAAAAAAAATTTGAATTTTACTAGAGAATCTTAAATCCTTAGTTCTAATTTAATTTAAGAAGATTTATTATTAACACATAGATATATCTTATAAATTCTAAAAAGAAACCTGTAAGGGCCTGAGATTTATAATAAATATTATAAATTTAAAAAATTTATATATAAAGTATCACTTTATAGATCTTATAATTAAAAATCTTAAAAATAAGATTTTATATAAAAAATACTCGCAAGAGATCTATAAAAATGTTTAAAAAAATATATAATTTTTTCTCTATTTAGTTCCTCATATAAAATTTATAAAAAATAAATAGTATCTATCTATCATAATATCCTATATAATCAGAGAAGAAGAAAATATTATTATAAATAGTATTAATACTTATAGTCCTAGGAACCAAGGCCTCACAGAAAAAGAAATAATCATAAGAAATTCAATCTCTATAATTCTTGTAATAAAAAATATTATGAAATATTTTTTTATTGATATTGATTTTACCATGAGGGCCTTCGCTAGAGTATTATATAATTTACAGACTGTTATGAAATAACACCAGACTATTTATGACTGAGATTAAGAGAGTTAGTAATAATATCTCAAGATAATTAATTCCTATCTTTTATTTTTGTGAAAAAAAAATATATTCTTTATACTATCTCAGACTGCCATCCTTATACATACATGTGATTATGAAAAGATATATTCTAAGCTAACTTATAAATATAGTAGATTATACTGTTTAATTTCTTACTAATATCTTGATTAAATATTATCCATAGAAAGAAGTCTTCCAGTAAACTGAATTAATATATGAGATAGCTTATAAAATCAAGAAAGTAGTTATTTTATATTAGATAGGATTAAGTCTACTTAAAAATTAAAGAAAGTTATTATAAAAGTTATAAAATCTTCCAGGATTAATTATGATTTCAGTAATAATATAATAATTAACTATATGTTAAGTATTTCTATATTAGATCCTGGAATATTAAATAGAATTAATCTCAAGATATTAAAATATTAATTAATAAATAATCTTACTATGAGGCGCCCGTCTCTATTATTAAATTTAACAGTAATATAATGATGAATGTAAATAGTAGTAAATTTTATCTTATATAGAATCTCTAGCTATTGATATTAATAAGATCAAAGTAAAGAATCATTACTAAAATAATTAATAAACTTATTCTAATAATAATAAAATTGGTGTTGTTTTGAATTTCAATTTAAAAAATGATAGCAGTAATATTAAAATAATTATTGTCAAGTCTATTTTAATTCTATATATTGTAGATTAATTACTATAAGAATTTTCTAATTATAATATATCTCTTAAAGAATACAAAATTATAATACAATAACTCTTTAGAAGCTATATCTAAATTATTGTTATTATTATATATATATATATATATATTCAATTTTTATAGAGCTCTTTCCATATATTAAATAATATATAGAAAATATATAGAAAGAAGTCTAAGCCTGCTTTTTATTGGTTAAAGATTGATTTTAAATTATACTCTATTTAATATTATTTTTGATAAGAATATTCTAATCCTTCGGGGTCCAAATATAGAAAGTAAAATTATTTTTATATAATATTTATAATCTAAATCTATGAAATATATTTTTGGACCAGAAATTCTCCATAGGACTAGAAGTATTCATGATAAGTATTTAGTTCTTAATATTTTTGATTTATATTATATAACTGGCTCCTCAGGTTAATAAGATTGAATTAATAAAATATCATTAATGAAGAAATAGTTTCTAATAATAATAAAAATAAGCATAATTTAAATATAATTATACTAATAATAATAATAATAATAATAATTAATAGATATATCTTGATTGAATATACTAGAGGCAAATTACAACAAAGGTCTAATTGTAATATAATTTTTATAAGAAGGATATATGACATCTTAATATATTGATTATATAGTTTTATTTGTATTATTATATATATTAAATAATTATTTACAAATTTTACAGGATTGTTTTCTCATCATTATATATGTCCTGTTAAGAAATATATCTATGAAGAAATTATCCTGATCTATATATTTATTAATAAAAAATAAATCTAAAACTACTGCCTCCTAAAAGAGCAACTATATATAAAAAATTATAAGACTATTATTTATTTTATATGAACTATTTAATTTGGTTACGGACTGATTAATCAGCAGTTAAATCTAATGTAATTAATGGTCGGGCAGGATATCTCTTTAAAAATACTATCTTGAATTCTCTACCTGAGGCTTTTTATTTACTACAAATACTACTAAAAGCATCTATCCCATTAAAACTATAGGTGGAGCAGGAGGACAGGATTCTTTTTATAATTCAAACTATTTAAAAAGATTAGATCACTAGTATATATAAAGCAGCGTATGTTTATAATATTATTTGAATTATTCTTTATACTTGACTATCTGGATATATTTTTATTATGGATATAATTAATACATATTAAAAATTATTAAATAATAAAGAGAAATTCTATTAAATAAATTTTACCTCTAGATAAGTAAGAAATAAGTTCATGGCTACTTAAAATTAGAAATATAATTAATTTAATAATTTTTGAATAAGTTTATTTAATTATTAAATAAGCATTAACTGAGTCTATAATTTCATTAAATATTATAAATTTCTAAAAATCTAATTTACTAGATAACTTAACTATTAAAAAGCTAAAATAAGAAATTTTAAAATATAAAAAATTAGTTTACTCATATATAAAAAGTTATTTAAGAGTACAGAATCTTATCAAATAATATATATAATTTTAATAAAACAGAATTTGCTATAAAAATAATTATTATATATAAAATAATAACTAGTTTTTATAGAATAGATCAGCTATTCTTAATAATCGAAGAATCAGAAATAGATTATTATAATTAAATATATTTAATTTAAAAGAATAATTTTATCTTTAATCCTAATTTTTAAAGATAAAATATATTAAAAATCTATATAGTATAAAAATGAATCCATTCTTTTTATCAAAAAAATTAAAATTAAATGATAATAATTAAACTACTAATATAATTAAACTTTAATAGCTTTAAAAATTCTTTATTCTATCAATCAAAAATAAATTAATAAATATATATAAATTTTTTAATCTTTAAATCTTTAAAAAATATAGTGACTATTTAATACCTGATTTTAACTAATCCTATACTAAAAATAAGATTATATTTATTTATATATTTATTTATCCCATCTACCTCAGTCTTTTAATATTTTAATATATTTAAATACACATACAGAGACATGGCTTAAAAATGAATATAATATAATTATAATTATATTAATAATCTTAAAAGATCTATTCTAAAATCTACTAGTATATTTGATCAAAATCAAATATAATTAGTAATTTTAAAGTAATAAATCTTATTTCTCTAAATCTTAATCAAGTATTTTCTTAATTTAATGATTACTTAAAAATATTATTAAATTTTAAACAGCTAATTGGATAGCTTAATACTTTAAATACTATATAATATAAAATATTTTTTAATATATCAAAATACAGTGAAATATTTACGTTAAAAATAATATTCAAATTTTAAAATTTATATATATTATAACACATCAACTTCTTAAAGAATATGAGCTAGTAATAATAAACTTAATTTTACTAGCTAAAAAAATATAAAATCATATCTTGCTATGAAAAGTAATTTTTAAAAAAGCAGGTAATTTATATAAAAGATACTACTATTGCAAAAGTCCAGAAAACTATACAGAAAGTAGAAAAGATATAAAATAATAAAAATATCAAGATTAAATCTTAATTTTAATATATAAAAATTTATTCGCGCGTGTCTCTATACTATATTAATTACTTTAAAATTAGTTATTAATATATACAGTGCTTTAAACTACCTAGTTGTTAATTATATAGGATTTTTACAAGTGTTTGTATTAAATTATAGGCTTTTTTTTAAAAGATATTGGGTACTTTAGGTAGGGGAGTATCTTACCTGACCGTGTATCCTATCTGGCTATTAGTTATGTTATAAGGTCTAATAGTGAAAATATTAATTATAGACTGATACTAATCTAGTTTAATTTTAAGATGACCGTGTTCAACAAAAAAAATAAAATATTTGTTACAATTTATATGTAAAGAAAAAATTAAAATATATATAAAAATAAAATGAATATGAAAAAAATACAATTTCTATAATTGAACATATGAAAGATCAAATAACTGCTAGTTATAAAGAATAATATATAATAGATAAAATAAAAATGGAAATACTTTCATATACAAAATTTGTGGATTAATGAGGTAAATATAAATAAAAAATTATTTTTAAATTCTATTTCTATGCCCGCCCTATATAATCATAATATATAAAATAAAGATAATTATCTGATATTAATGATTTGAAAAATGAAAGTATTTAAAAAAAGTCTTTTTTTTCTGAGATTTATACTATTAATTTAAGTTATATTGAAGAATATTCTTATATTATATTATATTATATATTATAAATTACTCTGCAAGGGGTCTACTGGGCTGTATAATATATTATATTATACTAAATAATATTTTAAATCTTATTTTATAATAAATATTATTCTATATACTTTCAGATCTTGATTATGGTTATCTTAGAAATTAGATAAAATAGTTATATAAATTTAATAAATTGTTATTTTACAATCTTATTATATATAATTAGTAAAATTTCAAAGTTTATTATTACTATATATTTCAGTTACCTAGTTAAAAATACCATAAGCGTTTATCATAGAAATATATAAAAGAATAATAAAATTTTTTTTCTGTAAATATATATTGTATTGTTTCTAAAAGAAAATCAATATAATTTTAATAAAATGATAAAATAAATATTTTTATATATAATTCTCTTAATTCTAATATGTCTGTAATCTATAATTATATTTTAGATTTAGATATAGAGCTTTCTTACTATTTAATATATTATTATTACTATATTAGAAGATATTTATAAAAATAATTAAAATATAATTATCATCCTGCAGGGGTCTCCATTTTACTTTATTTATTTTATAATATTATCTTAATAAAAATTTAATTTAATTTGAGATATTTTACTAGTGAGATATAAAGATAATATTACTATTTCTATTTAAAATCTTATCATTTAAAATATTTATTTCTAATTCTAATATAAATGTAGGTACACTGAGTAATAAATAAATAAATATATATGTATATATTTAAATTTTTACCTATTAAACAATATCTAATTTATATTTATTATTATCATCTATAATCTTTATATTATAAAGCTTCATTGATTATTATACAGAATCTTAAAATTAGATTTATAGAAATATTTTATATAACTTTTGAAGACTAGTTTTATATTTTATTCTTTTATTTTATTTATCTAATTAAATAATTAAAGATAGCCATCTATAAATTCTAGTGTTATTAATTCCCTAAGTATTTGATAATATTATTAGCTAAAATTTGATTACAAGGAAATCTTGAATAAAATTAAATATTTTATTTCTATAAAAACTCAAGGCAGGTCTGAATTTCTAAATATAAATTTAATAAATTTAATAAAGTTTTCTACCTTTAATATTATTAATCTTATAATAGGTCTATAGTAGAGTCTATTATATATAAAGATTATAAATTCAAAGATTACTTGAGTAATACTAGTAATTATATATTAATATCAAAATCTTTATAACATTTACACTGAAAACAGTAGCTAAAGATAATACTAATATAATATTAGTTATCATATTCTAATACTAGCTATTCTGTAGATTTTAAAACCATAGTTAAATAGAATTAAATAGTTTATATAATCAATTAATGCCATTAATTAGCCAATTCAATTGTGAAAATAAATATTTTTTTAATAACATTTTATGTCTAGAACTATTTAAATATAAAATTATATAACCTGCTGAGATACTAGAACTATTATCTATTAGAATAATAAAATAATATAATAATATATATCTTAATGTTACCTACACAAAGATCTGCTAAAATCTTAAAGTTACAATATTAATAATTTCTATTAGCTTTCTTCTTTCCGAAATATAACTACTTATAGAATTTAATAAAGAAAATTCAATAATATTATGTATTTTTGTATTATTAGCAGTCTATAAAATTGTTTTAATAATTTATTAAAATAATTTTTTATTATTAACTAGGCAAATAAACTAACTGGCTGTGAAATAATCTATATATATAAGAGATCTTCAATCTTTGAAAAGTTCCTAGAGTATTATTAAAATATCTTTATTTGTATTCTGAACTAAAATTTCTCTGTTTATAGATATCAAAATATGAAATTATTCATATATATTAAGAAGCTGAGGAAATTAATAATTATAAAAAATAATATAAAATTATTTAAAATATTTTATAAGCAGAGAGAATATAGTCATTTCTATTAAAATAAATCTTATTTAGATATTATAATCTAGATTTAGAATAGCTTGCTGCTAGAATTCATTAAATTATATATTAATTAAAGAATATGTTAGAAGATTTAAGATATAAATATTAATATATATAATAATATAATATTTAATTGATGTTATACAACTTATTGGGATATGTATAAATACCTAAAAAATATAATAGATAAGAACCATTCTATTGAATTTTTTAGATAAAAAGGCTACTATTTCTATAATTAAATCATTTTAAATTTATGATTAGTTAATATTAAACTTTTAGTAAACATTAATTTCTGGATAATGAATATATTATCTTAAAGAATTTTATAACTATTTATACATTTTTAAACTATTATAATAAATGGGGAAAATCATTGATAATTTTATATATTAAAAGGTTAGTTAGTAATATTAAGAATTATAAAATATTAGTAAATAAGTGTCTTGAATAATCTTTCAAGATAAAATTTTATGAACTATAATGATTTATATACTTAATTTTGTTAGATAATAACTTGATATAATTCAGGCTTTATTAGTTTAAAAGATTATAATTAATCAAATATGATTTTATTCTAATTTTCGTGAATTTGAAAGCAAGAGTTAGAATACTAGAAAAAATAAAAATAATAAAAATTATTAATATTTCTGATAAAAAAAAGTGAGACCTGGACTATGAAAAACCTTTTCAAAAATATATTTAAAATTTAATTCATATTATGATTATTATTCAATAAACTTTTAATATAATATATTTTATTTTGGTTCGAGAGGTCTACCTGCTATATTTAGATAAATATTTTTATTTTAATATCTGGACTCAGATATTTCTTAATATATATTGTATAACTAAAAAATGTTATTAGTATTATTTTAATCAATATTTTCTATTTATATGGTAGGAAATGAAGATTTATATATATATATATATGAAAAAGATATGTTATTATATATACTATAAATAAGTATTTATATTTTAATTTTAATCTAATATATAATCTCTTATATATTCTAACTTCTAATACTAATGATTACTCTTATTAGTTATTATTTTAGATAAAATTACTTTGTTATCTTCTCTAAAAAAGAAGACTGATATTATATAAAATAAAATCATTATTAT
The DNA here is from genome assembly GCF_003184535.1 of Aspergillus eucalypticola CBS 122712. Lineage (NCBI taxonomy): Eukaryota > Fungi > Ascomycota > Eurotiomycetes > Eurotiales > Aspergillaceae > Aspergillus > Aspergillus eucalypticola. The sequence continues at coordinate 30,863 of NW_020290332.1, forward strand.
TACTATTTAAAAAAAGCAAGGTGTTCTTAGACTTATAATAATATTTTAAATATATAAATCATAATAAACTTTCTCAGATAAAAAAATCTAGATATAAATTTTAAAAATATCTCATAATTAATACTTCTTGTAAATTTTATATATTATATTATATCAAATATAACTTACTATCTATTATAATATACTAATATTTCTAAATAAACATATATGCATATTAGCTTAGTTCTTATTAAATGTATATCCAATAAATATACTATATAATACTAATTGATAGTAACATGTAAATTATATAGTTTAATTTCTTAATTAAGAAGATTATGTTCCAAGCCCTTAAAAATAATATATATAGGTTATTTAATAATATATTACCCGTGTTATATATATTTAGTAATAATAATAAAGAATATATCAATTAGTAATAAAGAGTTATCTAATCAAAAAAATATGTTATATAGATAGATGAATAATTCCATTTAATTTTATATAAAATAATATAAATAAAAAATAAATAAACATTTTTCACATCAGCTTTAGATATTCTTATGAAATTATTAATTTTTTTGATATTCAGAACTATAATTGCTTAAAATATCAAAATATTTTTACAATTATATAAATTTAAATATATTATCTTATAGTATTTCCTTGAAAATTATTTTTTTTATTATATTAATAAAATAAATTAATTACAGATAGAAATATAATCTAATTGATTATTAAATTTATAGTCTTTATTATATCTGAAATATTAATTCTAATAAGGCTAGTAGTCTGATAACTATGTTCTATACTATGTTAAAATTAATTATAATATTTTAGTCCCTGAGACTAAGATTCTTTATTAAATGATATAACTTTATTTACTATAAACTACTAAAGGCTTTCTACCAGAAAAAACCAATACTTTAAGAAATTTGGATAATAATATATATATATATATATATATATATATATATATTAATACATCTAAATCTGATTTCAAGTTATATAACAATTTTTATTTAAATTATATAAGATTAAAATCCAGTATCAACTGGATAACGCGGCCAGTAATAAACAATTTATTATTTTATTATGATTAATAAAGAATAAAGTCTAGTTATTATTATTATTATAAAATCAAATATACAAGACCCCTGGATAGATATATAAACAATTGAAGAATTTTGAGAGAATTAAAATAAAATATAAAAGAAATATTATTCATCAATAATTATACTTAGGATCTGATTATTCTTTATTTATGTGATGATACTATAAAATGAATATATAAGATTAAACTAGATCTGAAAAAAACCAATTAAATATGAAACATAATGAATAGTTCATAGTTTTCTATAATAATAATATAATAATAAAGCCTATAAACTATAACGTTTTATTTCTTAACATAATGATATAGTATAACATATTGAATATATAGACATCAAAATTATGTTCATAAATAGATTAGTAAAAGAAGTAACATATGTTATATAATTAATTCATTTCAAAGACTATATAAATCTTGTCGAAATTTATTAATTTCAAAATTATTATCTCAATCAAAAGAATGTTTTTCTTTTTTATATATTTGTATGATGGATATTTTAGCATTTAGATTTTACTCCATAAGTAAGAATCCAGAAGTAAAGAATAATAATTTAGTAGTTATTTTTTAATATAAATAGTCTACTGTTATTTAAAGTGTTAAAATAGTATTTTAGAAATCTTAAAATTATATTACAAGTTTTAAATATAATTCAAATCTTTATCAATAATATTGTAAAATAGTCAGCAATAAATATATAAATTTAATTCAATTTAATTAGAAGAGCTACCTTAGATATAAATTTAAGAAATTTTCTAATATTAATACTTTTTCTGTATTAACAATTAAGAAATTCTAAATTTCAATGAAGTGTTTAAAATTGAGAAAAAAAGCAAATAATTTATAATTCTACATTGAATATTGAATATTAAGCTAGAATAGAATTCTTAATATATATAATATTCAAAACTATTTTATTCAAATTAAATATATACTATATCATAAGTCAGTAAACATATGATTACTTTATTTTTATAATATAATTATACAGTCAGCCGGATCTATAAGTATTGAAATAAGTTTAAAGATCTAATACTTATTATTAATAGAAATAATATTTGATTATAAAAATTTTTTAATTTTAATTAGTTTGAAGATTGCTCTAAATAAATATTCTATTTTAGTTATATTTTTATATTAGAAGAAAACGTTATTTTCTAGGATTTTAAAAGATAATCTATTCTTATTTATTCTCTTGTAAAACTAAATATATGATAAAATTAAAAATAATAAAAAGTATTTTGACTTCAAAAAGTATAAAGTTTATAATATCTTTGAAATAAATTTTATAAAGTTATATTATTTCTAAAATAAGTGAATTATGTCTATAAAAATAATCAAGACACTTTTATATTAATAAAAATCTAATATTATAATATATTGGATATATAGATGTTCAATACTAGTAATATATAAGAAAGAATAGAAACTTATTATAATCTAAAATATTAATATGCTAGCTAACAGTCTTACTAAATCTTTATAAAAAAATATCTTCTGATAATTTAAAATTACTAAAAATCTTGTATTATATCTTTGATATTCAATCCTGACAAGTATTCCATGTTATAATATATATTAAATAAATAGTATAAATAGTATAAATAGTATAAATAGTATAATAGTATAAATAGTATAAATAGTATAAATAGTATAAATAGTATAAATAGTATAAATAGTATAAATAGTATAAATAGTATAAATAGTATAAATAGTATAAATAGTATAAATAGTATAAATAGTTTATTACTATGAAATAATCCGTTCTCATCTTCAGAAAATATTTATAAACACGGTAATATAGAATATTTGATTCTGGTAGTTAAATCTAATTAATTTAGATATCAGATATTCTAAATTCTTGTTATATATTAAGAATTAGTTCTATTTACTTTTTATACAGGTTATAAGGAGTGTCTACTGTAACCTAATTAAATTAAATAAGTAATACAATTAATTAATATTATTAACTAGCTAATTTAGCTCTAAGAATTGATATATTAAATAACAGTCTTGGTTTTCAATTATATGATTATTTTTCTATTAAAATTTTATGAATTTAAATATTAATAATTATGGCTATGATCCTGGTCCTAATCTTTATATTTTATTAATGTTTATATTTTTTAGAAATATATAACATAATTATTTTTATTGATAATTAAACTGTTATCCCGGGCCTGTACTGATGTTTGGTTGTTATTAATTAGATTAATATATTCTATTAGATAGTATTAGAAGATTTAAGTAATACTCCTCTTATAATAATATTTTAGTTTAAAAAAACTCTTGGTAATGAATATATTAATTATATTAAAGTTAATATCAAAAATAATATGTATTTACAGAATAATATAGATTAAGATAAATTAAATGTATTTTTAAGATATCATATATATCTCAAGACTAGAGCTAATATTATATGTAAAATCCAATAAAATTAAATTATTTGAACTTTTATCTTCAAAGATCTCTAAAATTTATTGTTAAGATATATGTTTTATATAAATATATATATCAGGCATGGAGCTCTGTCCTGATATGAATCTAATTCCAAAAAATTCTTCTTATGAATTTTTTTTTTGGATGATTAATATTGTAGAATGAAATAAATAATTATATAATATAAATATATAATCAGTTTAATAGATCTTATTCATATATATATATTTCATATACAAATATATATCTATATAAGGATATTTCAAGTAAGACTTTCTGTAAAAGATTATAAATATATCTTGAAATTAAATTTATTAGTTTATCCCGTGAAGCAGTATTTTTTTATATAATATAAGTTTTGGACTAATTTAGAGCTTTATTAAATAGAATAATAGAAAATAAGAATAATGATACTTTTTTCTTATAGAGTGGCAATAATAATGTTTTCCTGTTGAATAATAATAATCTTATTTGTTTATATATCTATGTTAAGAATGAAATTTGATAATATCTTTAATAATACTATATGTACTCAAGACTAATGAAATCTTCTATTATTATGAATATTGTATTTAAGTTTAAATTTCTTATTTAAAGAAATATTTATGTATATAAGATATTATTTAATTTTTATATTATATCTAATAAAAATATATTATTTTTAAATAGTCTTTCCTGGCTATAATCTTATAGTCTAAAATCCTAGAATATTTGGAAGTAATAAAGATTTTCTTAACTATTAATAAAATTTTAATTTCTTCAATATAATAATCAGATTATTATACTAAAAAGATTTTTGGATATATAATTTTAGATTCTCTACTACTGGTACTGTGATTTTAAATGAATATTTTATTTATTAAATTGAATATATATAATTGAAAGATTCAATCGATGTCTATCTTGCTACTTTTAAATATAAATATAAAATTAAGAAAAAACAGATCTTTTTCTTTTTTATATTATAAGTCTAATTAACCAAAACTGGTTAGCTTACAAGTATATAATATTCTTAATTTTTATTTGTTTTTTATAATGGTATTTAAAGAGAGGGCTCCCGCCATTCTTTTTATAAATATGATTATTAAATTTAAAAATATTAAAAAAATATTTCTTGAAGATTTATATTCACTGCTGCTTTCCTGGTAGTACTTAAGGTTATTAATATTATTTTATAAGATATTTAACTAGATATACAGATTCTTGTGTGCAGTCGGATTAATTTATATAAAATTATATAATTCTTTGAATAGCTCTTTGCGATATTATAGCTATATAATATGTAAAAAAGAATAAAGAACTATCATATAAGTAATCTTAGAGAGTAGTTAAATGTTATTTTTTAAGGTGTTTTGATTTTTAGAAGGATTAGTAAATATATTTCTATAGGTTGCTGGTTCTTAGCTACTGAAATCTACTGTATATATTTATAATATGCAGATGTTTATCTAAGAATATTTAAATCTTTTTTAAATAGTTATAAAGTAGTACTAGAAGTTAGATGTTTTGATTTGATTTATAAAGTATAATATATTTAATTATATTAATGCAGATCTTGGATCAATTCAACTTCCTTTTGAATAAAATGTTATATAATAAATAATAATTGTTACAAAATAACAATAATAACTATTTATAAAGTACTAATAATTTCTTTTCTTGATAAAATTAATATCTCTAGATCCAGGTGGGTAAGGCAGTACAGAAATAAGTATAAGAACTTAAAGAATAGAAAATAATTTATATATAAGTTATATAGCTCTGGGAGGATTCTACCAGTTACTCTAGTAGTTATCTAGTTACTAGATTAATATTATTTATTACTCGGCCGTAGGGCTGATATAAGTATATATAAATTATTAGATTAATTATTTAATCAATAATTTAAAAGTATTATTTTACTTAAGAAATCTTCTTTAATAAGAAAATTATCACAATTACCTGAAATAATATAAAGAATATGATATAATAAATTTAATTATATTTTTTCTACTAGTTGTTATCTTACTCAAAACTGATTACTAATATATTAAGTTTATAATTTTATATTAAATAGATTACATAGTTTTTTTTATTTATTATTTGATTACCTATATATTCATTTACTTAAATCTGTTATTATATATTAAAGAAAAAAAAAACTATGTAATCTAATTATTAGAAATATTAAAATCCTCATAAGTGCCCATAAGTACCAGTACAAGATAAACAAAATAATATCAATAATATTAAATAATATAATATATATATCCAGGCAGAGTATGATTATAATTAGTATTTTACTATAATTTTATACAAGATTAATAATAATCTTATAGTTAATTTTTATGTATATTCTCTTTTAAGACATGATAAATTCAAATTAGTATGTTAATTAAAATCAGATTAAATAAAATCATTTTATAATTTTTAGTAATTATGTTGTAGTATAACCTATATTAGATAATATAGATTATAAAAGCATTTATAATTAAGCATTCATTACAGATATTTAGAATATTATAAGATTTTTTTACATACTGAGATAGCATGGTATAATTTAAGATTCTAAATATTATTATATATATAAATAATCTTATTCTTAGTATTATACGGGATAATCAGAATCCTAGAATACTAAAAATAATAGTAATATTAAATAAATCATAGAATTACACAAGAGCAGCCCAGTGGGGCCTGTATATATAATAATAATTTATATTTGAAAATAGATTAATTAAACTTTCTAGAAGAAAATTATGCCTAATTTATATATATATATTCGAAAAAATATATTATAACTACAAACTACTTTCAGCAGTTAATCTATCATATATTAGATTAATATATATTTAGTTATAACTGATATTAATATTACGGTTCTTATTAAAATCAAGAGTCAGAAGGCTTTTTTTATTATTATTTAGAAAATATTAAAAATATTATTTAAAATATAAATTCTTGTATGCAGTCACATTAAGTATTTAAGATTACATAATTTTGTTAATAAGGTTTTTTAATATCATAATCATATCACATTAAAAGGATTTTCAAAGAGTAATGTAGATCGTCTGAAATAGTAAATAAAGATAAATTTCAGATTTATTTAAATCTTTAAAGTCTATATATAGATGTGTCTTTGCAGGATATTAATTTTTTATAGTTATATAGAGAATATTACTACAGCAGAAATATTTATATAAGAATAATTAATATATAACTAAGTTTTGAATTTTCCGGGTAATAAATATATGTTAAATAAAATTTTAAATAAATGATGTTTTGGTATGAATTAGAGCTTTCTCTAGTTTACGTGAGATCTATAATAAGATAAATAATTTATAAGATATTTAGAAGATTAATATAAGTATATTATATTATTATCGTATAAAAAAGTATTTTATAAATGTTTTATATATGTCTTTAAAGATAAGTAATCTTATTAGCTATTCTTGTAATAATATCTGGGGTTTAAATTACTACTATATCTATTACTTGAATGTTATGGCTGATATAAGCATGTATAAATTAATTAATTAATTAGATTAAGCTTATTGGATCTATTAAAGATTTTTTAGATAGAAAACACATTATTTTGATGTTATAGTATTACTTGAAAATAATATAATAATTTTTATATTAATTTCTAGACTGTATGTATCTAATTATTCTAATAATATATATTTATAATTATCTACTAAAAATCTTGATTAAAATATTCTTCCACGTTTCTATATATATATATGGAAATAAAATATTTTTATCAATTATTCTTTTGTCTTGTATAAGTATTCAGTCAATTCTCTAGTTTTAATAATATTAAGATGGCTTATAAGAGTAACTTTTTAAACTTATACTTAAATTAAAACAGAGCTTTATACTTAGTATATATTATATATAATAAGTATCTTACGAGTGGGCTCTAGAAGAAATCTTTATATATAAAATTATAGAATTAATTATTAGATCTTATATACTTTGTCTGCTAAGGTTTTAAAATATATATAATATCTTTAAAACAGGATTAGTTTATTATGGTTAATATTATTTTATAATTAAGCAGTATTCTCAGTACTAGTCTTAATAAGATAATTAGTATATTTATTATTATAAACTTTTTTTATAGTTGATAAATTACTCCAGAGAGATTGTCCAGCTGAAATGGTAAAATTACCTGATATATATTATGAAATATATAAATATATAAACTCCATTAGTAATTATTGAAAAAGTTTGTACAGGCCTGGATAATAGCTTTGTTATCAGTAAAATAATTATATTATATATTTCTAAGAACATGGATATCAGTAAAATAAAAATTTTATAATTATTATTTTAATACTATCTTCATGATGACTTTATCGGTATATATACAAAGTAGATTAGTTATATTGAATTACTAGTATTACTTAAATAATAAACTTACTAGAAATATTAATATGTGAAATATTTGTGTTATAGAAGATGTGTAAAATAACCCTCCAAATACTATTTTTTGAGCTTGTAACATCTGTGTATAATAAATTTGATTAAAAACAAATTATTATAGATTGATGATCTTAAAATGAAGTAGGTCTGCTGGATTCTTAATATAAATAATATTTATTTTAAATTTCTACAGGGAAGAGAATATTAGATATTATTTAAAAATTTTCTTCCAGTTAGTTATTGGTTGTATATTATAACGTATTTGATAAGAAAATATTATTAGACTGTATAAACAGCTATTTGTAGTAGCTTGCTTAAAAATAAGATAAAGAAATATAATATTAACACAAAAATTAAAAGCTGTATGGGATGTTATATTAAGAATTCTAGTAATTTAATATAATATATAATATTAAATACTATTTTCTAGAAGACTTTTATGTCTTATATATAAGGTAGTTGTATAAAAGCTGAAGAAATAAAATTATAATATACATATACTAAAGACTTTAGCCAAATATATTCTATATTGAATGAATAATTAAAGAGTAGAAACTAGATTAATTCCTTTAATTCATAATTATTTTGCATAAGCCCTTTCCTGACAGATCAGACTTTAAAATAAATACTAAAATATTAAAATTTTTTACAGACTTATTTTAATACCGAGATAAAATAGCTGATTGAGTTTTATAATATAGAAATTTTAAATAATAAATATGAAAATATATTAACTAATTAGATAGATCAGGCTGTATTTAATACAGAAAACTTAAATGTATATATTTATTTTATTATTTAGTATACTCGTGTATGTATCAGAAAAAAATAATCTAATTTGAAAAATAAGATTCCAGATAAGAATATAAATATATTGATATTTAGAAAAGATTTCTATTATTACTGCCAAGCAGATTCAATCTTATAAAATGAATAGAATATAAAAGATAATAAAGAGCCCTATAATATTGTAATTATTATTTAAATATATGTCAGAAATATTCTTTAATATTGTGTATAATTATACATCAGTTACTGAGAAAGCTTTGAATCTAAATAATAAATAATTTTAATATTTATTATTTTCGAAATTTATATAGCAAGCATGAGTGTGAGATATTATCATAAGTTTTAGATATATTAAAAATAGTACAGGCCTGTATAACTGTCCAATTATTTATGAATATAATTATTATATATATTATCATTAAGAATATAGACATTAATAAGATTAAAGATATCATAATTATTATAATTCATAAAATATAATAATTTAATAATGAGCAAGATTATATTAATTTTAGTAAGTTCTTTGGTATATCTTATAAATATAATATCAGAAATATAAAATAATTAATATTATAGAATCTAATACTTAATTTTATATTAATACTGCTTCTGGAGTAATTATCATCTCTATAACTTTATATAAGAGTCTTAAATTATTATATCAATTAAGTATTTTTATTCTTAAGTTTACAAATTTTATCAAAAATTCCAAGAAAAATTATTACAAGATTAATAATTTTTAGATCAAGTAAAGTTATTAAAGTTTTATTCAAAAAATTAAATAAGACTAGTCTCAAATTTTTATAAAAAGGAAAATTCTAGATTTTACTGAAGATTTTCCTCATAATCAATTATTGATAATTAATTATTACAAAGTATCCAGTAGAACGGTGATATGATAATGTCTTTAAAAATAAGATAAAATATAATTTAAAAGATAAATCTTAAAGACTATATAGAATATGATTAGTAGATTTTAATATTTTATAAAATATCTACTATAAAATACTTTCTATAATTCTAATACTATTAAATATTACTTTTTTAAAAAATTTGAATTCTTATACAAGCCACATAGAGCAGCTGTATAATAAATAGAAAATTATGATTATAGTATATATATATTATAGATTAATAATAAATATTCTTTATATGAAACTAAGAATAAAAATAAAATAAAAATCAAATTAATTATTTTGATTCACGGCTATTTTGAATAGACTTTCTTTATAAATTAACGTTTAAACAAATACCGTGATAGTTAATTCTTTTTATAAAATTATATCAAATTTTTATGAGTAAAATAGTCAATCAAGCTCTATAAATAAAAATTATAAATAAAAAATATAAAAGTATATTATCTATTTAGATAGATCGGGCCGTACTTGATAATTAAGAAATAAAATATATATATGTAATTATATTTATCTAGATTAAAATTAATTAATCTGGTAATAAGATCCTAGATAAAATATAAATAATATTTATATATTTAATTAAAAGACACTTTCATTATTGTTAAATAATTTAATATTATAAAATGAATAAAATATAAAAAACAGTAAACAGTCTCCTGGGATAGTAATCATAGCCTAATAAGTTCTAGAAATATTTTTGCATATAATAATAATTTATATATTTATTTTTAGTAAAGTTTCAAATCTAGCTAATAAACATGTAGATATCTGCTGCATTTAAAGACCAGATAAAAAATATAAATATAGAATACTATTATAAATTCTAGATATATTAAAAAACTAGATAATATTAAATATTTATTTAATCAGGCAGCATGGATCTTCTTTATGAAAATATGATATGTATTTAAGAAATATTACTTTTGTTCTTTTATATCTCTGAAATAAAACCTTATAATATTTAATTAATATATTTAAATATATAATAATAAATAATTTATAAGTTGTTGAATATCTAATAGAATTGTAAAATAATAATTTTTTACCTTTATGTAATTATCTTTGTTTAGTTTATATGATTAAGTTTAATTAAAATATCAAAATAGATAAAATAATCTCCATATATATAATATATATTATATATCATTGATAATATTCAAAATTCATGATACGTATGCCGGGTGCTCTAATTTTATATTCTAGATTAGTGACTAGTATTGTTTATCTTTTATATACAGGTTATAAAGAGTGCCTGCTGTCGTTAGATAGAATAAAATAATTCATTGTCAACTGGTCAATTCAAACGCGAAGAAATCGATATATTAGATAATATAAATAATAATTATTTCATATAGAATTTATTAGAATCATATATTATATTATATCTTATAAAATATCTAGCCTCTCATTTAAAATATAAAATTAGAGCACCCGGTATAAAAATTATTTTAGATGAAACTGCCAGGGTTAGATATTTTATATTATCTTATTCAGTAACAATCCTTATATATTAGGAAAAAGACTGTTATATAATATATATTTATTTATAGTATTCATAGTATTTATAATGCTCATAGCATTTGCAGTATTTAGAATATTCATAAGATTTATAGCGTGACCCGCTGTTAGGATTTGATATGAGAATATATTATTAAATCTCCAGCAGCTCTAAACATTGAAAGATATTTTCTAATAAAATTTTATAAGATTATCAACCAGGAAATTATCTCTTAAAAAAAGATATTATATTATAATAAATCTCTCTTCTACTTTTTCTTGAATAGAATAATATTAAATGATCATATATTTAGTATACTGGTACAGTATTAGATTATAATTTAACAATATATTTAGATTTATTTTATATTCAGCTTTAAAGGAAAACAGAATGATTAAAAAAAATTTTTTAGGAAATTTGTAAGATTACTCCTTTTCTCAGAATATGAATATAACTGGAAATAGAATATTTATTAGAATAACCTTAGATCCATTCTATTAATAAATTCTTATATCTATTAGATATTATTTTTACAAAAAAAATAACAGCTAGTTTCTTTATTTTATTTAAATATTTGTAGATTCTATTAATTATATTATTATATTATCTAGACAAACTAGCTGTATATCTACTAAGTTATAATAAAATATATACTAAATCAAAATAAGTCTTTAGTATTATATATACTAAAAACTCTATTTTTCAGATTAAGATTTAATATAAAACTTTAGATAATTACTTTATATTCAGACTTTAACTAGCCTTGACTAGCTAGCTGGTACTTAGAATTATTAATATTAGAATAGAACATATATCTGTATTAGACAATATTTTAATTATATATTTAGTTAAGCTTTTTGGACTAAGAACTTGAATAATTAAATTAATAAAAGTATTACTATTTGTAAAGACTCTAAGATCTTAAACTATAAGATTGCAACTAAAAGAATCTTTTTAAGTAATAGTATACTTCTTATTATATATAATAGAGAATATGGAATATTTTTATATATAATAAATATTTCTTAGATTAGAGTTCTGAATATAAATATAATATTGTAATATTACAGATATACTATGGCTCTTATTAATATAGATATTAATATAGGTTGTTAATTAAATTTTTGTTGATTATTAATACTCATTAATAGACCGCCATGCTGCTAAATTATATATATATTAAATAAGATTCTAAAAAGGAATTACATAAAAAATGTATTTATATATTTAATAATAAAGTTTAATAATAAGTCTACTGCTAGCCAAGCTATCTATATGAAGATTTTGTTTCATGACAATAATTTTAATATTAAATTTATAACCAGGATCAGCGCATTCTATGATATTATAAATATTGAAATAATAAATATATATATATTAATATTACTGCAAGTACCCAGCCTGTATATACTATACAAAAGACTATACATATGTAAGAATAAATATATAAGAATAGTATTAGAAAGTTATATATACTGTATTTTTAATAAGAAAAATATTATATCTTTAACTATACCTGTGAATACAGAGAGATATTTCTAATAATAATTTCTTAATAATATTAAATTATATTATCTGATTTCTATTTATCCTCTAGTTAATTATTACATATGCAAAGATCTTTATAACTACCCAACACTGCTATAACTAATATATGAAATATTTTATAAAACCAAGAATTTAATAAATTATAATATACCGAGCAGGTTTAAGCTTATTTAAAAAGTAAAAAAAAGATTAAAATTATTCAAAATCAAAATTATCATAATAGAAATCATAAATCTTTAAAAAAAAAATCTTATATTAAATTACAAGATACTGAACAGGGTTAATTTTAAAATATTAGAATATTAATTTATAACTAATCTTATTAAGAAATACCTACTACTATCATCAGAATGAATAGTAATTGATTAATGAAATATAAATAATAATACAATTTATTTTCATATAAAACTCCTGGTTATTCAGATTAACAAAATTAATGAACTGTTATCAAAATAGATAAATTCTAATAATAATAAAGATAAGAACCCTCTGAGCCTTGATTTTAATAATATTATATTAAGAATAATAATAACAATAATTATAGATAATTATATTATAATAGTATATTATAAATTTGTTACTCGAAGAATCTTCCAGTCATAATATATATTTTAATAAGAAAGAGATATAAGATTATAATATAATTATCTGAAAATCATATTTAAACTGTTATATGTTATAAATATACATATATATATATATCTTATAAGGCTGCTTTTATATAGCTATATAATCTAATAAAGAAAATATATTGAGAAAGAAATTATTCTAGATCTACTTTTTTTTATCAATATAAAGATTAAAACTATAAATTTAAATAATTTAATCTCATTTTTAGTATTATTTTTGATATTTCAGTATTCTGATTTTTAAGGATCATACTAAAAACAAAGCTGTATATGTATATATATATATAATTATAATAATCTTAAATCACAGAAAAATATCTCAGTACTAAAAACTCTTTATAAAGCTATTATGTATCTATAATAAGTATTTTATTATTAAAACTTTGATCTATATTATCTGACATAGATTATATCAAAATTTAATTATTAAAAACTTAAAACAGAGATTCTATTTAATTAAAATCAATCTAGAACTACTACTTCCTGAAAAGATAACTTATTATATATAAAAAAAATTAAATATAAGATTATCACTGAAAATCTTATATAAACTATTCCATAATTTATAAATTACCTGATAAGCTGGTAGTTATAAAATTATAAATTAATATTAATTTAATCTAATTTCTGATCTATTAAAGCACCTGTATCAAAAAAGTAAGATTACATAATTATTAACTAGGTATTATTTTTGAAAATCTTATATATATATATATATATATATTTTTTATTATTATATTTTATACTAGTACTTATGAAAAAGAAATTGTATTGTAATCCTGTCCGGGGTATCTAAATAAAATTAAATAAGAAAAAAGATAAAGCAGGTACAGAAGTAATATAAATAAATATATTCAAAAAAAATTTCATATAGTCTGATATATAGCAGATCAGGTAACTATTGAAATATTAAAAATCATATATTTTTAATGAATTAAGAGAAAATCTATATAAGGATTCCAGTAATTAATATACTTATATTTAAATAATTTCTAGAATTTATATTTATACCTGCTCTACAAGATTCTAGTAATATATAAAATAATATATCAATCAATAATTCAAAGAAGAAAATTATTATTTTAAAGAATATTCTTTTTTAAATCAAAATTACTGACCTGGTTAATACGAATAATATTACAGAATATTATTATTTATTATTATTTTATATACTATGGATTACTTCATTAGAGGTTTAATAAATTATATATTATATTATATTTTATAAAGTATCTGGCCTAAGATGATATCTTAAACTTTATTCTATTATAAATGTTATTTTGAATTAAATGAATATTACTAAAAATATATAATATATATTGAGATTATGATTACTGCCCTGTTTATTTCTGTATATTAATTATAATTATATTATACAAGTTAAAGATAATTATATAAATCTAAGAAATCAATTATATTTAATAATCATCTTATTAAATATAATTAATAAGGTTTTTTTATTTATTATTACTGCATATCTCAGTTACTTAAAATTGAATATTATATATTTTATTGCAGAATTATCTAACAGAATAGTAGAAATATTTTTGTAAGTATATATGATATCTGTAAGAATAGATTTATACTACTTAATAAAATAGATATTCTAATCTTATTCTTTTGATTCTTGATATATTCAGGATTTATAATATCTTAAATTCAAATTTATTATAATCTTTATAAATAACAGATATTCTTAATAAATATTAGACTCTAATAAATATTTGCAGGGCTCCTTATAATGCTTTATAATTTATTTAATTTATAATATTGATTTACTTATCATTAATAACAGGAGTCTTTTCTTAATTATATATATTTTAATAAGAAATATAAATAATATATATATCTTTATTTTGATTTTAATTATTTAAAATAATTGTCTCTGACTCTAATAGATGTATAAAAATATTATTTCATAAAAATATATATATATATATATATTATTAAATATAATTCAATTTATTTCATTAGATAATATACTTCTGTATCTATAATCTATAATTCATATATTATAAAACATTTATTTTATCTGTAAGATACTAAAACTAAGTTTATAGAAAGATTTTATTATTTTATTATTTACCTTGATTCTAACCTGTCCGAAAAAATGATTTAGAATAATTACAGATTAAAAGAATTGATTTTTTTATACTTTATATTTAATTACTAGTTTAACATGAGAATTACTCATCTTAAATGTTCAATATTTATACTACAATTTTAATTTTTAATTTTTATACAACTGCTTCACGTGACATACAAAATATTAAAAAATTTCAAAAACAGTGTTAATATTACTAAAGCTATAAAAATTAGAAATTATCTCATACTGTATACTTTACTAGAGTATGAAAATTTCTATATAGTATTTTATAGAATTATTAAGATTTATCTCCAAACTATACTTTTTTACTTTTTACTTTATTTTCAAAGTAAATCTTTGAAAACAGCTATTTATAAATTCTAGTATTATTATTCTACCAGATACTCTGTAATATATATAAACAGTATTTAACTATAAAAGAAATGTTGATTAAGATCTAATATTTTTTTTTATAAAAAAACTTAAAACAGGCCTTGCTTCGTTTTGAGATGAAAATCTGATAGATTTATTTAATACTAAATTTTTTATCTTATAATAATTTTTGTATAATTTACTATACTTGGAGATTATAAAGAAAAAAATATTAAAGTAGTAATAGCAGCTTAATAAAAATTATTCTTATATTTATATTAGTAGTAATTATAAAGATAATATCAGTATAATAGTAATTATTAGATTTTATCATATTAACTGCTCTGTAGGTTTTGAGATCATGAATAATATAAAAATTATAAAAGTTTTAAATATTTATATAATCTAAACTTCATTCAAATAATTGTATTTAATAGATTAAATTAATAGCCCTGGCAGTGATTCTTTTATTATATTAATTTCTATATTACTAGAGATATATGATATAGTTATTATTAATAATAATTAAATCATTATATCTAATAAGAATTTTTACAAGACTTGACTATATTTAATAATTTAGTCTAAACATTTCTCTATAATAGCTCACTGCTTTTAAAAAGATTTCTAGTAATCAATATACTGATTATCTTATTAAAGCTAGTACTAAACACACTATCCAGTTATTAAATAATATTAACTTTATTAAACTAATTCTATTTTTAATATAACATAAATAACAGTTGGGCGAGCCATACGGTCAGGCAAGCCATTCTACTATCTTATATAAAAGATATTTATTTAATTTTATATATATCCACCAATACTACTTCTAAGAAAATCTGACTATGTAGATATATTATAAATCTTCTCTACTTTTTCCAGAACTTTATACATAGTTAGATCAGAGAATTCTGTGATACAAATAAATTACAGGTATCATAATAAAAAAAGTTATTAAATATATATAGATAAGAATTTTTGAAGAGTATGTACAGTATCTTTATACTATTTAAAACTTATATAAGATTAATCTAATCTTTCTAGACTTTGGTAATTGAGATATTTTATGTTTAAAATAGTATCTTATATATAGTATACTCAGATGGCTTACCTGACCATGTAGCTCGCCTAACTGTTATTTATATTATGAAATATATTTCAAGATCTTAGTTAATAAAATCTAAAAGACTAATAACTAATTACTTTTTATAATTTTCATATATAAAAAATCTTTTATTTAAAATCATATACTGGCCCTGTACTCAAGTATATATTCAGAATAGAATTTTTAAAATGAATATAAATTGAAAAGATTATTTTTATAAATTATTTCAATATCATCAGAGTTACAGGATTAATTAAATATTAAAAAAAGACTTAATATATTTTATCCTTTTATATTTATATTACGTATATATATAAAATTTTTAAAAATATTCTGTAAATGATTACAAGTAAATATTAGACATTAGACCTACTAGTCTAGCCTGTAAAGTAGTATGATTTATTATTATAATATAAATCCTGGACTAATTCAGGGCTCTATTAAATAAAAAATAGAAAATAAAAATAATTTTTTATAAAATACTAGTAGCAATATTTGTTTACAGAACAGTAATATTCTTATTTTTTATATATCTATCTTAATAGTAGCGCCTCCTCTACCAGTTATATGAAGAAGAATACTATAGCAGAAATATTTATCTAAAAGTAATTAGTATAATTAAATCTTATCTTTCTGGTAACAAGTATATCCAATAAATAGGATCTCAGATAAGAAAATATTTTTATATAATTCAAAACTTTTCCTGATCCACGTGGACTAATTAATATAGTAAAATAAATAAAAAAGTTTTTTAAGGATCACATGTATTATATATATATAACTATTATATAGTTTTAAATATAAATCATTCTTCCAGCTATTTTGGCAGTAATATCTAGCTACTAGATGAACACCATCTGCTACTTAGCTATAGGGCTGATATAAGCATATATAGATAAATATATTAATTAACTAATTTAGTTAAAATAATATCATAGCTGATCTTTAGAAGATTTCATTAATAATAATATTGATTATATATATGCAGGAGTTAAAGAATATAAAAAGATATTTCAAATGAATTATTTTAATTATCTTAGAATTAAATATTTAATTATATAAGTTACTCAGATGTGAGTTTTTTAAGATTATAGTAATAATATTATAATAAACTAATATAGTAAAGATATAGAAATATTAAAATAATTATATTAACTGATAGTATTTTAAAAAAATATAATTTAAATATGATAATTATATTAATCTAAGTATTTATAATCACTCTTTTATTCAGATAAGATTTGATAAATATTTACTTAACAAGTAATTTCTATAGTAGTTGTACAATATATTATATAATATTCTCAGTAGTATTAAATTACATCTCTATAATAAATTAAGATAACTATTTAATCCTTTTTCTAATTATAAAATTTATTATATTTATATTTATATTTGTAACCACAGCCATAACTATTCTAATTATTATTCTAAATATGAATATAATTATTAGTAGTAGCATCCTGAGGCTTGTTAATAATTATATGTATATTTAAATAAAAGAAATAGTTCTTATATATATTTTTCAAATATAAAACTATAATTTTAGAAATATAATATAGGACTAGTATTATACTTAATATTAGAAATTGTAAGTATAAAAATTCAGCTGTCTTTATTTTTATAATTATAATTACATATAATATATAATATATTGTTAGATTATTCAATTCTGCTTGATATTATATTATAATATCTATTAAATAGATAAAATATTATTATTACATATGATTAAAAATATTAATATAAGTGATTACATGTTTAGTCATTATCAATATCTTTTACTATATTATTATATATATATATATTACGTATATAGATTAAGGGTTAAGAAAAAGATTATTCAGAAATTCTATCTATATTATAATGAACTTTATTTATAATTATATTATTAAATAAGCTATCTGTACATAAGTATGCTTAATGAATTTTATTCAGTATTATAAATTATAAATCATACTATATTATAAATCATACTAATATACTCTGATAAAATGAATATCAAAATTATTATAGATAACTGATCTATATGTACTATATAAGAATCATAAAAATAATATGAATAAAAGTTATATATACTGTATTTTTAATAATAAGAGGATTGTATTTTAATATATTTGTATATTGTAATAATTATTCCTGGAAATAGTTCTTTGATAATATTAAATTATATTTTTTAATTTCTATTAATAACTTAAATCTTTCATTAGATATTATATACAGAAAAAGTTTCTTAGTAAATAATTTAATATAACCCTAGCTAATACCTGTAATATTATTATTTTATAAAATTAAAAAACTTAGTTAACTATCATACATGAAACAGAATTAGTTTAAAAAAATAAAAAACTCGAGTAAGAATATGGATTTTATAATAGATTATATAATCTGTTTTATAATTAAAGATAAATATACTGAACTCTAAAATACTAACTAAACAGGATTATTATTAGATTTATACATAAATATACTTCGAGGCACCTAGTACTAAAATCAATAATAATAAAATAATAAATTTAAATAATAATAATTTTCTATATAAAAAACCTTTAGCTAAATAAAATTAAATTAGTAAATATCTTTAAGGGGTTTTATTTATATTATTTTATATTATACATAATCATAGATCTATAGACTTTACAGCTGTTTCTATATAATTATACAATTTATCTTAAAAATATATTTAAAAAATTAAAAAATCAGTATACATTCAAATTTTCATTTCCAAAAGTACATTTTTTTGAATAAAGTTTATTTAGTATAATATTTAATATTTAATTATCCTGTCTATTTAGGACTTTGTTAAATATAAAATTATATATATATATATATATATATAGCATCTATAACCCTGGGCCTTGGAAAATCTGTTCAATAATAAAAAATCTTCAATAAAATTATATGAATTAGAAGAAAAACAAATCATTATAATAATTCTGGTATATCTTATCTAATATAAATAATATTAGGATATAGTTATTGAAATCTCATACTAAAATCCTAATTAATCTAATTATCAATTAAGATGTTAGTCTAGATCTATCTTTAAGAAATAATAATATATAACAAAAATCCTTATAGAAGTATTATTATATATAAATTATTCTATAATTTATAAACTATCTTGATCATCTTCCTACTCTATAGAAATCAATATT
This sequence comes from Aspergillus eucalypticola CBS 122712, assembly GCF_003184535.1. Classification (NCBI taxonomy): domain Eukaryota; kingdom Fungi; phylum Ascomycota; class Eurotiomycetes; order Eurotiales; family Aspergillaceae; genus Aspergillus; species Aspergillus eucalypticola. Next base: position 50,907 of record NW_020290332.1, read on the forward strand.
AATCTAATTTTATCTTATTTTGTTATAATCTCTATATTAAAGAGATGGCATTTAATAGTTATTAACTTTAAAAAATTATAAAATTTCAATTATATATATATATATATATATATATCCTGCCTGGATATAAATATAGATATTTATTAAAGAATAAATAAGAATCTCATATAATCTAATACACAGCAGACCACATGATTATGAAGATATTAAAATTATTATTATAAGAAAATTATAAAAGTAATCCATATAAAAATCTTAATGATAAATTTAATAAATTCATTTTAAAAAAAATTTAGAAATATATAATTATACCCGCCCCACATAACTCTTCTGATAAGACTAGAAATATTACTCTAATAGATAATCTGAAAAAGAAAACCGGATTCTCATAAAATACTCTTTATAAAATTGAATATAATAATAGTATTATTATTATTACTATAATTATTAAAATTATAATCTATACAAATATATATTAAATATCGAACAGTATGGTGTTTCCTTAATAGAGATATCAATTAACTTAATAGCAAGAATAATAATAGGAAAAAAACTTGATATTTACTAATAAATTAAAATGATAAGATTATTATAGTATATTTCAGTTAATTAATCAATTGAAAATAATATATAATATTGAAGTATATAAATAATGTAAGTATAAATTGAAGATCTCTGCAAAGTTAAGAATTTTTAATTTTATTAATTAAAAAGACAGGATAGTGCTGTCTATAGTTTCTTAGAATACTAATAAAATAGAATAAATAATAAATCTATATAAAGTATCTAAATAGTTAAGGAAATTATAATTATAATTATGTATATATTATTATTTAATTTATCAGAAATATATAATTACAGTTCTCTGGAGATATTATCTAATCTAATACTCATAAAAATATATTTTGTTATATAAGAAATTATTGGAAAGATAATATGGCAGATATATATTGAATAAAAGCTTTAATATTGTGAATAATTTCTATTAGTTATAATATTCATTTGACCGGTATTATAATAGATCCTTAAATAATTTTTCCATATAAAGTATAAGACTGGCAAAGCAAAAACTTAATTTTTTATATTAAGATATCAAATAATATTTAAATAAGAACAATAGTAGAAATATATTCATTATAATTCAAATATGATTATTCAAATTATATATAAAATCTATATAATATCTAGATGAATTTTTAATTTTATTTATTATTAATTCTTTTTTCACCAGAAATAAGTCTTTAATGTAAAAATAGAATAATATTAATCTATATAAGAAGGCAGTTCTGAAACATCTTCAAAATATATAGAAAAATAATGTATAACTCTATAAATCTGCTAGAATAAAGTTTATGGTTCATTGGAATCAATATGCAAGATCAAAGTAAATCAAAAATTCAATTAATAAATTATTCCTTTGTAGATTTTTACACATGTGTTGTTCAGTATATATAAATATAAAATTGATATATATAAAATAATTAATATACAGAACTTCTACCGAATAATATCTTCAGTAATTATATTTTATATATCTGCAGTAATTTAATATAAGCAATATACATAGATTTGATATTATAATATAGCTAGCCAGTTAATTCTTGATTAGTCTTTAATAAAATAAGTATACTTAGAAATCTAAGGTTATAAAAAATGAAAATATTGATCAATAAATAATTTAGAAAAATTTATATACTATTAGGTGCTGTTTAAATATAGATTTAACAAAGATCTTAGTTAACATAATTCTAATATTTCTTTTCTAGTCTTAAAATTTCAAACTGTAGATATCTAATATAATTCTCAATTAAACACAGTAATAATATTAAATATATCAATTCCTATAAAATGATGGTATTTTTAAATATTAAGCCATATTTTTGATTAAATATAGGAAATAGAATTGATACAACCTATTATTACATTATAAAATAGTTTCTGAATATAATGTATAGTAATTATAAAATAACTTTAATAGTCTTTCTGTATAGGCCTTTAATAGAAAACTTTAATAATATTTATAATAATACTATAATTTTTGAATTTTCGTATGATAATTTTACAAGCAAGAAGAGAATGTTTATTAGGTTAGATTCTTAATATTATATAGATTTATTTTTATTTATTTTTTATAAAATATTTATCTCGTAGTTATATTAAACATTACCTTTCTAATAATAAAAAATAAAATATATTATAGACATACCCAGTAGATTAAAATACATTTTATATATATAAAAGATCAAAAATTGTAATAATTATTATCATTTAATAAGAATAACTAGACTAAAAATATTTAATTATTAAAATTATTCATTATACCTGATTTTGAAACTAATTATATATTTTAATTTTTTAAAGATATTATATTAAATATTTATTTATTTATATTATATTAATCTGCTAGCAGAACACTTCAAAAAAATCTAAAATATCATTATACATATAAAATTTTACTGGAACAGATTATATAAAGTTAAGTTAAATTATATTTAATTTATTTAATATATCAAGATAATTATATAATAATTCTATTATTCTACCAAATTCTTCCTATCTCTTTGCAGAATTAGTAACAGATTCTATTATAAAATTATGTTTAATTGTTAAATATATATAAACTGTTAATATTATTATTACGATTTATTGATTTTTTTTTACTAATTTTCCTCTAGTATTTTATCAATAATATGGTTTTAAATCTTATCAAATTAATTTATTGATGGATCAAATTAATCTTTGGATTTTTCTAAAAGGATTATATTTAATTAAGATTATATTTTCATTAATAAAATCTTAGTTGAATCTAATTTATAACGATTATATGATTATAGAATAATCAAATAGAAAAGATAAATTAAATTTTTAGATATCACTTAGAATACTGCTTTATCTAATTAATATAAATTAAAAATAATATTCCCAACTACTTAATTTATTTAAAATAATACAAATAATATAATTATAAGATATTTATGTAATAGTAATTCATATAATTAATTACTGGACTTTCATATTAAAATTTAAGATAATTTCTGATAATAAGAAGTTCAGCTGTATAAGATAGGATTAAAAATCTATAATACTACAAAAAGAATTATAAGTAATCTAGTAAATAATTATATTAAAATAAAAAAATATTATAAGGAATATAGTGTAAGGAAAGTAATCCTTACAAGAGATAATGATTATCCGCCTACTCCCGGGTGTACCTGAGTATATAGGGGATTCTAGGGGTCCGCAGAGTATCTGCGGATAATGCTGGCCTTATGGTCTTGTTTTGAAGTTTTGCCCCTAGAAGAGTTCCTTACATATAGAAAGCCTTTCAATTTAAAGAAAAACTATAACTAGATTATTAGTTTAGAATCTATAACTTAAGGAATTAATAAAACTAGTCTTAACGTTTATAGATTTCTAAATTAATTTATAATAGAAATCTATATTTTTAAATTAAGATTATTAAATACTAGCAAAAATCAGAAATATAAAAGAATTCAGAACTGTTAATAATATAATAAAATCTTGAATCTGGTAAGTATATAACTAATAAATCACTAGTACAATATAGTAAAGATTTAAAAAAACTATAAAAAACTACTAAAAGAAGCAGGAAAGATATATTATATAAATCTACAAATTTTTATTATCTTGTAATGAAATATATTAAGAAATATAATATTACTCTATATATATTATAAATAATATATAAATATACTTAGTTTATTTTATTTTAATTTTATTAACTAGAATATATCTGAACCCAGGAACTATCTTAAAGCATATATGTAAAAATAGAAGATATATTAAGAAAACTAATAATTTTAAAAGAAATTTTATATTAATTAAGGTTACTCTTATTACTTGATATAATTTTTCATTATATCCAGATTATGTACATGAGTTATTTCCATAAGAATATTTAAATAAATTTTTAGTATTTGAATTCAAATTATATAGCTATTATTACCGGGTAATGATTATAATAATAAATTATAATCATATATATAATATTCTAAATAGTTAGTATCGGCAGTGGAAAAAGAAAATAACAAAATTATAAGAAAATAATAATTAATAAAAAATAAGATATATATCATTTCTTTATAAAAATGTTATATATTGATTAAATAGATTTTTATAAATATATATATCTAAATAATCTTACAGGCGCTCTTCAAAGTAAAGTAATTAAATTAAATCTTATTTGATTATTATAGCAATTATTATTCTAATATCTATATGTGATAGGATCTACTTGTCAGGGTAGAAGGCCTGTCGACTAGGTAAGGGATTGACCACTAAATACTGTAGATTTGTCTAATAAGGATAAAGGTAGCCTATATCTATAAGATAGATTAATTCTTGAGGGATCAGTAATCTTTTGTAAAGAGATTAGTATCTTATAAATACTAAGATAATATAGAATTGTTATTAATAATCTTATAACTTTTATAATTATTATAACATGTTATCCTGATAATCTTTATTATAATAGCTGGATTATTTTATTATAAATAATATTCTTTTTTACTGGGGCGAGCCACCTAGCTTAAATATTAGAAATAATTTTATATATTTCTGATTCAGAATAGCGGAGATCTGATAATATAAAATAGAAGACTTGCAGGGTACTTAATATAAGTAAAATTATATATTATTTTTATATAGTTTTACCAGTGTTTAGTTGTATTTGTATAGGTAGATCCGTGGTAAAGAAATATAAATAAAAGAATTTTTTATATTATTTTTTTTTTTATTTTGGGATTATTATTTTTTTAATATTTTGTAGTTACTTTATTTATTCTTTATAATTATTTTATGTGGTTTTTATTATTCTTTTTATTATTTATTTATTAGTTAATAATTAAGTCTCTCTTCTTATTCTTTTTATATTTTATTTAATATTATATTATATTCTTTATATTAGTTCTGAAGATGCCTTCTAAGGAAATCTGTATATTATAAAATTAATTTATTAAAATATATTATCTATTTTGTATATATTACTTATATACTACAAGCGGTAATTTTGATATAATAAAAAATATTTTTTATAATATTAATTATTATTTAGATACTTGTACTTTGGTCCTGTATTATTTATATACTAAGGATAAGAATATATATTTTTTAATATATTTTATTTAATTTTTATTATTATACTAGATATAATATTAATATTGGTTAGACTTCGGCGGGTATACTTAATAATATATATAATTTTATTAAGATTTTTAATTGGTAGGAGGCTGTCTTTAAGTCAGATTATTAAAATAATAATATTAAATATATTATATTTAAGCAGACTTAGGATCTGATTATAATATTTAATTATACAGAATCTATTTATATCTGCTAGTTTAGTCTGAAGGGGACTTGTAAGGTGATTTATATATAAATATTTTTATAAATTACTTAAATAGATAGTTAATAAATAATCTTTTAATAAAAAAATATAATAATATATAATTTATTTTTTATTATTTATTATTATATTATAATTTTATTAATTTCTTTTCCTCCCGCTGGTGTTATTTATATATAATATTATATATATAACTGTAATTTACTGCTTTGTTTACTGCCTGGAGATAAGAATTATATAATTTAAACTTTAATTTTAAAATTTTATTTAGATATTATTATTGAGATAGTCTATATCCAGTATTCTGATATTATTAAAAAGATTATATCTGATAATAAAAATAATTTTAAAGAATATATTATAATTTTTAAAATTATTAAATTTATTTTTATATTTCCTGTCTTTGTCTCTATTATATAAAGAGATTCTGGATTCTGGCAGTATTTATCCAGTAGATCAGGAGTGAAAGAGATTAAATATATATATATATTATTTATTATATTATAATAATATAATATTATATTTCTTAGTATATTTAATTAAATAATAATAATAATTTATAAATTTTATATTTTGTATCTTTTCTACTTTTTCTAATAATTTTTTATAATTTATTAAGTATTTGCTATATTTTTATTTAAGATTTATTAGTTATATTTACTTGATTATTTTTTTTATTTAATCAAGTAGTAGTTTTGATTCTTATAATATTAATAATTTTTAATTTTTTTAACTTTTTATTTATTTTTATTATTTAGTATTAATATTAAGAGTAGTTTCTTATTATTTTTCCTGCTATATTACAGCTCTAATAATAAGATATAAAATATATTATAAATCTGTTTATATTTATTAAATAAATATAAGTGATATACTTGGATTCTAATATATTTTAGAATCTGGAAGAATTTTATAAACTTTAGAATTAATTTTCTTAATTCTTTAAATTATAGATTCTAAATTAATAATTTTATTAAATCTTTTTTCTTGAAATAGAATAGTTTTTTAAATTTATTATAATATTTCTTTTATTTTTTATAATTATTTATTATATCTTTTATAATTATTTTCTTATTTTTTAGAGTTTATTAATTCTATCTTATACAGCTAGAATTTTCTGTTACTGAGAATTACTCTTGATTCAGATATAAAAATTTAATAAATAATTATATAAAATCTGATTAAATAATTATTTAGTAGTTACATTATCTGTATTATTACATGTGAATTAGATAGTTAGAAGTATTAAAAACTAGTTTAATTTAAATTAATTTAAATAATATTATAAATAATATTTAAAGATTTGATTTATTCTTTCTATTTAGCTATTAGTTTAGAGATAATATACTGTTAAAAATTTTAAAATAATATAACTGTTATAATATAAATTTAATTAGAATTTACTGGTAAAGATAGATTTCTAATTTAATATAATGTTATTAAATAATCTAAAGATTAGTTTAATTCTTTAATAAAATAATTTAATAAGGTCTAGAGTAGTTATTATAAATAAAATAATAAAAAAAAAGTATTTTAAAAAATAATTTATAATAATTAAAATAATATTAACAGTTCTTCTATATTAAATAACTGGTGGTAAATCTGTAATAAAGTTTATAAATAGTTTTTTAAAGAAATATAATAATATTAATAAAGATACAAGCTTGTTATATAATTAATACTTAAAAATTATATTTTCTTAGTATACTGGATAAGTTCGGATGTATTTAATTATATTATAATATAATCTATTTTAATAGAATTTTTTATATAATAATATTTTTATTTAAGTCTTTCCGAAGTGTCCTACTAGGAGATTATTATAATATAAATAAATAAGTATTTAATATAAAGTTTCTGATAATAGTATAAAAAAATAATTTTTAAAATAAATATATTCTATAAAATTAATATTTTAGTTTTTTTAATTTAATTAATTTTATTTAATAGTGGTTTTTTATCTTTATATTTTTAAATTTTTATTTTATAAATATAAGATTATATCTTGAAGCTCAAAAGTATATTTATTTAAGTATATAATTTTTATAATATATATATATATTATTATAGATTAAAGTATAAATTTCTCTTAAGATAAGTTTTTTTAAGTAATCTAATTAATTATTTCTATATTAGTTTAATTATTAGGGTTCTTTAAGTTTAATATTATATAGATATTGAATCCAGGATATTTCTATATATCTTAAGATTTGAACTGGAATTTGGCTTTAATTAAATCTCTGATTATCAGAGATAATATATTTATAAAATACTTATAAATCAGGATTAAAAGTTTTTTTTATAAAGCAGGTTTTATTTAAATTTTTATAAATATTTTAAAAAGTCTATTTATTGGATTAGATTTTTCTATTTAATATTTAATAACAAAATTAAAGAAAATTAAAAATATAAATTATTAGACTTATCTTCTATCAACTTTAGTTTATTATATAAATAATTATAAATTAGAATAGTCTGATAAGATCTTAATAGTTTAAGAAATATTTTTAAAATATTATTTTTATTATTTAAAAAAATAAATAATAATAAATAATTTTTAATTTAAAGTATTATAGTTTAACTTAACACCGGAAAACTTATATAACCAGAAAATAACTGGATAAAATATATTTTTATTATTAAATTAAAATAGAATTTCACTCATTCTTTTCTTTAATATATTAATTTCTAAATATCAGAATTTTATAGAATTAAATATACTAGTAATAGTACTTATTAAAAGATAATAATTAGATAATAAAAAGTAATTTTTTTATATATATTTAAATAAATTTCTTCTGGTTTCTGTCTATTAATTGTTCCACGGAGTAGGGAGGTGAGAAGTAGTATAATATAAAAATAATTTTTAATAAATTATTAGTAGAAATTATAGAATCTTAGAAAAACTTAAATATTATAATAACTTTTAGAAATTAATTATAAGATAATATTATTTACCTGTCAGGAATTTATAAATATATTATTACTATTAATAATATATTCTAGGAATTTAACATGGGATTAATAAAAGAAATATTTTAATAATTTTATATAAAATTAAGTTTTCTGAAGTTTTTTTAATATTTAATAAATATATTCTGTATGGGATCTTCTATCTGGTAAAAAAATAAGAATATTATCTAAATATATTATATAAAAATTATTAAAAAATCTATGAAGTATAATATATATATAATTTTAAAAGATTACTGGAGTATTAGTTAATTTAAATAATATAATAATATATTTAAAATAATTATATTAAATATAAAATACTGTTTTCTACTTATCTTTATTTTTAATATAAATCTAATAGTAGATATTCTTAATATTAATTTTTAAAAAGTATTTACTATCTGAGACTCTATTAAGAATCTCTAAAATTAGAAATAAAGAATAGTAATTTTTAATAAAAATTTTATTAAAATCTCTGTAATTTATATAAAGATATAAATTATTATTTTTCTTAAAAAGAATAAGAACTCTAATAAGACTTTTAAAAAATTAAATTTAATTTAATTTTAAATTTTTTTAATATATTCCTGTAAGATCTTAAGTTCGGCTTTAAAGAGAAAATATATTAGTTTATATAAAAATAATTTATTAGTTTTAAAGTTGATAATATAGTCTGTAAAACTATAAAATAATAATTACTGAGAAAAATTTATAAAAAATATATTTTAAGATTTTTTAAGTTTAATTAGAATTTATTCAGAATCTGTAGATAAATTATAAGATTTATTTTTAAATAGTTAAATATTTTTAGAAAACTTAATAATAATATATATTCTAGCTCAGTTCTGGATGGCTCTAATAAACTAGATGGTTAAAAAGAAGAAAATAAATAATATATTATATTATTATTAATAATTATAAAATAATAAGTTAATACATAAATCCTGAAAAGTAATTATTAATAATAAAATTAAGTTTTTTTCAGATTAAGAATCTTTATTAATTTTTATATAATACTATTTCCTTATAAATTAGTAATAGTAATAAAAATTTTTTATATATTATAAATAAAGATAAAGATCCAATTAATAATCTTAATTTTAAAAGTAATAACTGGAATATACTAAAGATTATATATTTTAATAAATTAATAGCTAATAATATTTACTTTAATATAATTATCAAGATCTGTAAAGGTTTCAAGATTATTTTAAATATAAATAAAAATATAAAAATAATAAATAGTTTTTATTATAGATAAAAAAACTGGAATTATAAAAATTATTTTAATTTTTTACTTTTTCTCCTAATTCTGAGAAGAATAGATAAGTTTTAATAAATTAAATTTTCTTATTTTCAGTATAATAGTAATTTACAAGATATTGAGTGTTTTTATATATAAAATAATATAATTAATTATTATTTTTTCTAATAGAATTTTTTTTATGATATAAAGTATTATCTTTAACTGATTTACTATTATAGTTTCAGAACTAATATTATAATTTATAACTAGTAAAATAATTATTTTTTTATTTATATTTTTCTCTATTATTTTATAATTTATAATAATAAATAGTAATAGTTATTATTTTCTCTTATTTTTTAGACAGGTGCGGAATATATTTTTAAATATAATAATTTAAATCTGGAAGAAGCTTAATAAAGTAGAATAAAATTTATTTTTTCTTAATTTAATAAGAAAAATATTATTTTAAGATATTAAAATAAATATAAAATTTTTTTAAATTTAGTTAAATTATTAATATACCTGTTTGAGTTGAGTTATAGTATCTGATTAGAATATAATAGTATTTTTAATTAGATAAGGATTTAATCTTTAAATTAAGATTAAGATCTTTTAGTGGATTATTTTTTATCTGGAGTCTTATTATTAATGAAATGATACTATTTCTGCCTATATATTAGATCTATATGGTTAATGGTGGTGATAATCTTGTGTTTCTTAGATGAGTACTTCTTGGGGGCTCTCTGAAACATATATTCTAGATTAGTAATCTATTCCTGGTGCTTCTTTATCTGATTCGGAGGAGGATTATGAATGTCTTGATGATGTTTTACTTGGGGAACAGTTGTCTTGGAGGTGGTTTATTCTTTGTTGTAGATTATTAGCTTGTTCTAGTTGATAGACATGATCTTCAAGTTATTATATTTTCTTAATAGTAGGAATAGTATTTGATGATGGTTTTATAGAGATTTGGTTACTGACTGACTCTGATTTTTTACTATTTTAACGTGGTGGCATCTTCCTTAGGTAATCAAAAGTAAAAGGATTAAAATATAATAAAATTTATTTATTAAGATAAAAGACCTGTTGACTAGATAAAAGATTAATTATTAAATACTATAGATTTATTTAATAAGAATAAAAATAGTCTATATCCACAAGATAGATTAATTCTTAAGGGATTAGTAATTTTTTGTAAAGGGATCAGTATCTTATAGATACTAAGATAATATAGAATTATTATTAATAATCTTACAACTCTTATAACCACTACAATATATCATCCCGATGATCTTTACTATGATAGCTGGGTTATTCTATCACACTATACTTCTGCACTGTATCACACCTGTTTTGATAATGAAATTTATATCTAAAATAGTGTTCTACTATTCAAGATTTTATTGAAATATAGATATTTCAAAGTATACCTGTAGAAGTCTAGCCAGTATTAATATTATATTTTATTATAATAAAATATATTTTTCATTATCAAAATAAGTGTGATACAGTACAGAAGTATAGATATTAGAATAATAATTGCTGTAATAAAAAATATCTTTTAAAATATTAGAATAATTATTTATAATATATAAATAATGAATATAAAAAAGATATCTTTATTTTATAGAAATCTTATATAATATATAGATATCCTTAGAAGGCATACTGAAAAACTTATTATATAGAATAGGTAGCTGGTAAAGATATGCAAAAATATAGTAAGTATGTAAAAAACACTCATTAACTGATAAATAAAGAGTATAAGAAATAATAAAAAGTATATAAAATATTATTAAAATAGAAAAAATAATAAGTTAATATCAAAGAGATAACAACCACAAGATAAAAATAAAGAGAAAAGAAAATAATATAAGAAACTCTTTTATATATACTTCTTTCTAATAGGTTTACTAATATGAATATAATCAAATACTAGTAAAGCTATATAAAAATGATTTATAATATATTTTATAGATTCTTTATCTTAAGCTATTAATTTTCTCTTTTTTTAAAGTTAGAAATATATAATATTATTTTTATTACTTGAGCCAGATAGCTCACTTCAATAAAAAAAGTAATATTCATAATAAAATAATCTAATTATCAGAAATAAAATCATAAGAATGATATTTTATAATAGTTATAAAAGTTATAAAAATATTAAGCATAGTTCTATTTTTTTAATACTTTTAAAATATTAATCTTTTAGTATAAAGCTACTGATTCTTCAAAGATTATTTTATTTATAATATTGATTATCTATATTATTATTACATGAATTTATGGTATTTAGTAGCTGATTCCTTATCTAGTTAACAGGCCTTCTATACTGACAAGTAGATTTTATTACACTAATTATTCTATCTATAAGATATAAATATTGAATTTATGAAAGAATTTTATTATTTAATATTTATTCTAATTCTGACCTATCAGGAAGAGGCTATTTAAAATAATTAATCTAATTTATATTTTATGTTATCTATTAATTTAATATTAGAAAAATTTTTCTTACATTTCTAATATATATATATTTATCATGAATTTTTTATATCTTATATAGTTACTTTATATAATATATAATTTTAGAAATTTATTTTTATATACTCTCCTATCTTGTTCTGAAATAAATTCTTACAGTAATTATCTATGAATTTTAGTATTATCTCTTTATCAATTATTTCAAAAAATATATACATAAAAAATGATCATGAACAAAAATTTTTGATAAGATTTAGTTTTTTTTATAAAAACTTGTAATCTATTTTATTATAATTTCTGAATAAAGATCCAGCAGATCTACGTAATATTAATGTTATAAATTTATAAAAATTCACCTGTGGTAAAGCCTACTATATATAAAGTTAATAAATTGAAAAACTATTGATATTAGTAACTGACTAATACTTGTACGAATGAATCTTTGATATTGATATTAATAATAATAATTATAAAAATAACATTAGTATAATAATATTTATAAAATTCTGTGGTATCAACCATTCTGTAAACTTTAGAATAATTTATATACTATATATTTAAAAATCTATTAGAATTAATATAGTCCTGATTTTTAGATAATTATATCTTATAAGTTGTAAGTTTAACAGTCCTGGTTCTTATTTCTTTATTAATTTCTTTGGTTTTAATCAGAAAATATACTATATAAATCCAGTTCTGTACTAACTCCTTCAACTGTTACTAAACAAATTATATATTTTATGAAGTATTATTACTTTATATATTTAACTAGCTTTAATACTTTAACTAGAGAATCTTTTCTAAAATAGTTTTTAGGCTATAAAGAAGTCCTTAATAATAAATATATTAATTATTTTATTTAAAATTAATACTGAGGCTGCTGCATGAAAGCAAAATAATATTGTGAAAGGAGATCACGTGATCTCAGACCTAGTCACCTAGCCACCCAGTCACCTCCTCGCGTAGTTAGCTAGTTAGTCTGCATATATATATAATATTATCATATTGTTTCCACAGGTTATGAGCCCTTATAATAAAAAATTATTATAAAATACTTATATCCCCTGTTATTTTATTATTTTTATATATTATATACTATTATTTATATAGTTAAGGCTTCTTATATCTTTAAATTAGCATGTAATATATCTCCGCGGTGATCTAGCCAGCTTAGTATCTAGACTTAGTATTTATTAATTAACCAGATCTCTTACCACGCGAGCAGTGTGATTGAATTATTATAATAATATTATTTAAAGATTTATTTAATATTAATATTACTAAAGCTGTTTCTAAGCTCAAAAACCAGGTAAATTAAATAATATAATAAAAAAATCTATAAAACTATTTATATTTTAAAAATCTAGATACATAAGATCTGCTCTAGAATAAATATATTTTTCTAGAAAAACCAGCTTTTTATTTAGAAGAGAAAAATAAGAATATAAAAATATTAATTATTTATATTAATAAGAATAGTTCTTTATCTACTTAATAATAACTAGAATACAGTATTAAGCAGGCCAGATAGTAAAATTTAATTTTATTTATTATATATAATTCTAATTATAAGAAGTAGAAATAGCTGAATTACTTTATATTTATAATTTTTAGTATTACATGCGAGGTCAGTCTTATATTATATTTCTAAAATTATAAATCTATATTTAAAATATATATTCTTTTTCAGAAAATATATGAAATCTCTAACTTTACTATAATTATTTACTTATATAATAAATGAATATTTATTTATTATAATAGTATAAGCAGTTAAGAGATCTTTCTTATATATTATATAAATATTTTTAATAAATTATATAGTATTAAGATTATTAATAATTATATTAAATTTTTATAATTTTTTATAATAATTTAGAATATTCCTGCCTTGCAGTTATTTATTATAAATTAGTATATAATACTAACAGAAAACATAATCTTATTGTTAGTATATATTTAATTTATATAATTTAAATATATACATAAGAACCAGTTTTCTTAATTAATTATTTATTTAATTAATAATAAGTCTCAGAGTACTACTAATAATAATAATATTAATATAAATACTTGAAAAAATAATTATAACAGTTATAACTGCAGATATAATTATAGTTATAAATATAGTAAATTCTTTAATCAGGATAAAGATTAAATAAATATCTTTATTTAATATAAGAAAAAATAATTTAATACTACTAATAAAAATATTATATAATATATTTTCTATAAATATTATAAAAATTATTTTCTAAATAAGTATTCTTTAAATCTAAATAAGAAAATATCTATAAATACTTAAAATAATATAATTATTATATTAAATTTATTTATAATACTATTTAAAATACTTTTTATAAATATAATTAATATTAATTTTAATACTTTTAATATTTTTATTATATTAATTTATTATAATACTGTTACTGTAGCTCAAGAGGACTAAAACCTGAATTATTTATATAATTAAATATTTAATTCTAGAATAATTAAAATAATAATTTATTTTAAATATTATTTTATATTTTTTATCTTTTATATATATATAACTAAGACTGCTACTAATAAGATCTTTTAAATTATCAGCTATAATATTATTTTAATTAAACTAATAAATAAGAAGAATAAATCTTATAAATTTTTAAAAATTAAATAAATTTAATATATACTAACTTTATTATATAATCTTATTTTATATAAATAGCTGGCGCGCCAGGATGTTTATATATATATTAAAATTAAAAAGATTATTATTCTTATTTAAAATAATAAATAAATTAATTTTATAATTATTAAAAATATCTAATACTTTTTATAAATAATAAATATTATAAACTGTAAGATAATTTAGAATCTTTATTTTTATAATATTTTAATATACTTATTACTTACTAATTTTATTATTAATATTATTAAAAAGATAGTTTTTCTGCTAATCTTAATTTATTTTATATATTAATATATAATTTATATTTTTAAGTAGAAGATCCGTGACTTTATTTAATATATTATTAAATTTAATATTAAAAAAGATATATTATTAATATCTTATAATTTTTATTTTTATAAAAAGAATTATATATTATTTATTTTCTATAAAAAGTTTTATAATCTTAGTCTACATGCTGGAGATCTTATTTATATAAATATTTATAAATTATTTTTTATATACAGCTAGACTAGAATATATTATTTTATTATTTTTATAGATTATATTTTTAATACTACTGGGTATTCTTACTTAAGAAATATAATAAAATATAAAATAAGTTTATTATTTTATAAAATTATTTCAAGTACTAGCTGAATATTAAAATT
>NW_020290333.1:0-56617 GCF_003184535.1 Aspergillus eucalypticola CBS 122712
AAAGTACAAAGCTCATAATTACTTATTTTATATTAAATTTGATTAATATAATTTAATTAGCTTACTGTGAATATATGTTATTTTCAATTTTATAACCTTTTTAATAGTTATAGTTAGAAGGCTCTTGTTATTTTTTCTATAAATATATTTATAATATTTTGAAAGTATTCGTAAATATACTATATCTTAAAGTTTATTATCATTAATATAAAATACAATTCATGATAAACTTTATATATAACTTTAAATAAATTATATAACTATATAAGAGCAGTCCTGTAAAATATATATATATATAATCAATTATTTATATAAAAATTCAAATAAAGATTTCCGAATAGTTGTTATAATAAAATCTTATATTTATTACTAAAAAATTGTATATATTACAACAAGAAGTTATTTTCTATTAATTAATAATATACTAAATTATAATATATTTTTTATAATGGTAATTATTATTACTAAAATTAAGAAAATCTACTTTTTATTTTTATTATTATTAGAATTGGATTACTTGCTTCTCTGGTAATAGTTAAGTATTATAAATTTTTATAACTCTACTAGTATTAATATGAATATCAGGAGATATTTTTTAATATAATTATTTATAAATTAATATTCTAGTCTTCCAGGACTAATCCTGTTTAGTATTTTAAGATTTATTATAAAAATATGTAATATAAAGTTATTTAATTTATAATAATATCCAGAAAACTTTATAATTCCTATTATTTTTATTCTTATTTTAAATTATTATAATATTTTCTTGATTTTTGAAAAGATATAATTTATTTACTTCTTTAGAATTATTCAAATTCTCAGCTTTATAATATAATAATATCATGTATAAATTATAATAATATAAAATATTTTTAGGGGAATACTTTTTCTGTATATAATACTTAACTAGAAAATAAATAGAAAGTTTGGTAATATAAGATAGTATTCTGAATAGATTACTTAAAAAAAGCCTTCAGTCTATATAATTATAATAAAAATAAGTTAATCTAAATTATAAACAAAAATTTCAAAATTATTATTTTATAAAATCTTTATCTAGATAAACTAGCTAGGAGTATAATTATTGAAGTTTATTATTAATATTAATATATTACTTTTTCAAGTAATCTATTTCTATAATTTAATTTATTTAATATATATAATATTTATCAGTACAATAGCCTAGTAATATAATCAATAATAAATAAATAATTAATTTATAATAATATTTTATAAAATTCGTCTTTCTAATCATTTAAAATTAATAATAATAAAATTCATAATATATTTGATATATTTAATACATTAAAATATATTATTTACTTCCAGAGTCTTGACTCAGGATATATTCATATTATATAAAATTCTTAAGAGTTTTTATATCATATATTATAAGATATTCTTACAGATTAAAAAACTTTTTATATTTATAATTCTAGATTCTCTACCAGAAATTCTTCTGGCTTGATTTGGACTAAGTATTTTATAAGTATTAATTAAATTTTGTTTTTCTAATATATGCTTTATCAGCCTGTTTTAAAAAACATATAGTTTAAATACTAATTAGACATGGTTCATAATATTATATTGCTTAAATATAAATATTACAAAATTCCTACTATTTAATATCATAATAAATTTAATTAATTTAATTTATTATAAGTATATAATATATTTAGTTCTTATTAAAATTTTTATAATTATATTTTAAAAAGGTTTCCTGTAACTATTTTTATAAGTATATTTATAATATCTAAAAAATTTATAAAAGTACTTCTAAGCTATATTTAATATTCTTATTTTAAAAAATATTTGAAATTATTAGTATCTCCCAGTATAATATTTACTGAAATATATAAATTCCTATAATTAAATTTTTTAGATTATATAATTCTTCTACTAGGTCTTTGTGATAATATAAATATATAATATTAATAAAATACTAAATAATAATATAAATTGTTCATAAAAAAATTTTTAGACTTTAATATTTAAAAATCTTGATTTTTATAATATTATTCACTTCTTAAATTAAGATTTATAAAGTTTACTATTAAAATAGAATAAAGTGGAAATAGATGATATTTATATCTAAATAAATATATAAATTAATATTCTATAAAAGCATATCTATGGGATCTTTAAGTTAAAGAATCCCTGAAAAATTATATTTAATTATTATTTATAATTATTAATATAATACTATTCATCTCCAAAATTATTATTGATTGATCGACCGATTAAATTCTCTATATATATTTATATTAATTCTATAGTTAAATAGCAGATAGTAATAATCTAACAGTTAAATAATATTATTAAAGTAATTAATAAATAACTATACATGACTATATGATATATATAATATTTATATAATATATAACTTATTATTTTTTAAAAGATCTTTATATTTAATTTATTATATCATTGGTGTGGATCAGGGAGATATTATATAATTACAACATTATAAAGGTTTAAAATAAAAACTATATAATCTGAAATAATAAATTAATAATATATAGAAATTTATATATACAAGTGAATAGTGTACTATAGAATATTAATAATTATAAATCATTTTAAAATAATGATACAATATATATATTTAAAAAAAACTTTGATTATTTATTAAATATTATAATTATAATGAAAATAGTAGCAAACATCTTTTTTCTATATATAAAGAAAGAATTGTGAAAAATTGAAAAAAACTATATAATTATAATAAGTGAATTATATTAATTAAATATGAACTTAATATAATTTCAATAAAAAATGTATATTTATATTTAAAAATAATAAGTCAGGCTCTCATGTTAATCTTTATTATAATTACAAATATATATAATTAATTCAATAAAATTTATTCCAAAAATACTAGTCTAATTTAATTATGAAAATTATAAGAATTTTAATTGAATTAGAGCTTTTAACAGAGTCTCTAGAATTATATATATAAAGATTTATCGATATAATTATTAATGTAATAATTTAATTATTACTATAAAATATCAAAATTCGATTAATTATATTAAGAATATTATTATAAGTCTTAAAATCTTGGAATGTAATATTATAGCTAGATAAGTTATTTTAAATAATAATATATTCTTTATTTCTTTATTATAGATAATATATAAAAGTATAAAATATGTTCTAATTAAAATAAATTTTAATATTATAATTTCAAGTATAGATGTTAGTATAATAAAAAGAATAAGTATTTATGATATTAATATAAGTAAATTACATAATTATATATTATTAAAAACATACTAATAAATTATTATATTAATAATCTTATATATATTAAATTAAATAAGATTAAGATAAAGAATCTTTTAGAAAAATTAGATATAATTATTAGAAAACTATCTATCTATATAATAATTATAGAAATAATAACTTTAATATTATAATTTACAATCAAATCAGATATACTAATAGTATAAGTATGAAATTATATATATATATATATATATATATTAATTTTATTATAAATACTCAGCCTGTATATATTATATAAAGAACTATAAAAACAATATATATTATATTCTTATAATGAAACATATTATATTTTAATTATATTTATAAACGCTGAAAGACCTGTTTAAAAATAATTTATTAGAAATCTTGAATTGAATTAAACTATCGGATTTTCTGTTAATTCTTTGATTAAATATTATATAAAGAAAAAAATTTTTCTAGCTAATTATTTATATTATTATGAATAATCATATAAGTTACTACTTTAAAACACTAAAAGTTTAACTAATTATAATTTATTAAAAAAGTTTGTATTGATTCAAAAAGATTATAATAGTAACACAGAGCGGAACCTGGATATATATCTATAAAAAAATAATTTTCATAAAATAATAATTATCTGCCTACTTCTGGGTATATCTGAGTATATAAAGAATTCTAGAAATCTATAAAATATTTAGAAAATAATAATAATTTTATTATCTTATTTTAAATTTTTTCCCCTAGAAGAGTTTCTTATAATTTATTTCTAAATAATAAGTAAGAATTCAATCTATACAGGAATTAAATCTTTTAACTAAGAATTTAATAAGATAAGTCTGGTTATATAATCTTACTAGCTAGAATAAATAAAATCTAGAATCTAATCTTATATATAACAGTAGTAAAATATTATAAGATTCCTAAATAATATACCTGTTATTTAAATCTAAGAATTCCAATGAACCAGCAAATCTTAGTAAAATAAAATATTTAATATAATTAAGTAGAGCTAGAATTACGTAATTGATTAAAATTAGAAAAATATAATTAAGTTACCTTTAAGATAAAATTTTATAAAAAAATAATAAAAAAAATAATCTTTTTAAGATGATAATTATCCGTCTATTCCTGAATATATTTAAATATATAAGGAATTCTAGAAGTCCATAAAATATTTATAAATAATGATAATTTCATAATCTTATTTTAGATTTTCACCTTTAGAAAAGTTTTTTATAATATTCTAATTAGCTAACTATTATATTATTAATAAAAGAACTAGAATGTAAAGCTAATAACTTTATATCATATATATTATAACAATCTTTATTAATAAATATCACAGGTTCAGCTGAATAAATAAATTCTAAACAAATAAATTTAACTTCTATAACAGATAGTTTTTTTTTATTTATAATAAAATAAACAGCTCTAAGAGCTTCTGTAATAAGAAAGATATATTTTAATATAATTATAGATTAAGAAATATAATATTAAATAATAAATAAATAAATTCAAAGAATAGTAGAGACAAGAATTATCTAAATCTTAATTTTGATAATAATATTAGTTATGATTATGAATAAATATATTATAACTTAATATATCATAAGCTACTAGAAGAGTGTTCTAGTTATAATATATTCTTTAAAAAAAATTAGAATCTTAGTATAATACTTATTCAGAAGTCTATATAAATTATATAACTTTAATAAATATATATATAAAGATTCCATAAAGCTATCTTTTTATAATTATATATTTAATTCTGAATAATATACCTAAGAGATAATATTTATAATTCTAAGCTGTGGCAAGATATTTTAATAATAGTAAATTCTTATAGGACTATGAATGATTTTTTTAAATATTTAATTATCAATAGTTTTAACTTATATTATTTAATATAAACTATACTAAGATATAACCGCCAAGAATTAAAATATATAAACTTTATTTAATTATTAAGTTTAATCTGGAAATGCTAAGATCAATAATAATGAAAAGATATATAAATTCTATATACTAGAAGTAAAATTATATTACTATTAATTCAATATAACTTATTAAATATTAATTATATATATTCCGTGTCTGGGCAAATACTATAATATTAATTAATATTAATATTATTATATTCTATCTTATATTAATACTCATAATACTTTAAAGTAATATTAAAATAATACTGTCCAGGATATACTGATGCAATTAAATAAATAAAAACAATAAAAATTAAATATATATATATATATATATTAAGAGAAATAAGAGAAGATTCTATATAATCTAAAATATATTTACTTAAATAATTCAATGCGAAAAAATAAAAGCTATATATTATAAATAAAACAAAAAAAAATAAAATTATATAAGAATTCTAGTTAACAACAAAAGCTTAGTTTAAAAATTCATTAGAATTTTCATTTAAACCTGTCTTAAATAATCTTGATAATAAAAATAAAAATAATATCTTAAACCATAATCTAGAATAAAAAGCTTAATTTATCTGATAAAATATTTTTTCTAAGAATTAAATTATTAATTTAAATAATATTATTTCTGTATATTATTGTTCATTATTATTATATATATCTTATATTACTTTCTAGATAATCTAGTAAATTATATATCATATTATATTCTATAAGATATATAGTCTAAAATAAATTTTTAAATCCTATTGTATAATAGAAACTATTTTAAGCTAAGCAAGTATTATCAAAATATTTAATATTTATATTATTTAATATATTATTTTTATTCTTATATATTAACTATAATTGTACTATATAAGCTAAATATAAATAATTATATAAATATATAAGATTATTATTTGATAAATATATTCAATATAATAAGTAACATTCTAGTATTTATTATTATTATATATTTTAGTTATCTGATTGAATATTAAAAGATTTTATTTTATAATTTTAAAAGAATAGCAGGGCTACTCTTCTAAATATATAGTATATTTTATAAAAAGAAATTATATTATTCAATAAAATAATAATTTATTATAAT
The DNA here is from genome assembly GCF_003184535.1 of Aspergillus eucalypticola CBS 122712. Classification (NCBI taxonomy): domain Eukaryota; kingdom Fungi; phylum Ascomycota; class Eurotiomycetes; order Eurotiales; family Aspergillaceae; genus Aspergillus; species Aspergillus eucalypticola. The sequence goes on from NW_020290333.1 coordinate 6,280, forward strand.
TTTATTAATTCCTCTTTTTATCCAAGCTTGTATTATTATTCTTTATTTATAATTATTATATAATTTTTCCAAGCAGCAGGTATCTTTAATATTTACATTTTAATTTAATATTTTCTCTATTAATAATATATAATTATTCCGATATTAGAAAATATATATGTTTCAAAATATTTAATTATTATTAATATCTTATAAAAGTCTCTACTGTCTTTTATATTTTATTTATTTTATAATATTAATTTATTAAATAATAAAAAATAATTAGTAATCATCTTAGTCCAGCCAGCAGAAATATTCTTTTAATAATTTAATATAGTTCAGAATATTTAATTTTTACTTGTAATCTTACTGTTCAGAATAATTAAATTTAATTTAAATATATATATAAATATATTAAATAATAATAATTATAAATATATATTTACATTCTTACCTAAATATAATATGATTTATTTAATTATATAGTATATTTTTATATTTATTATTAATAGATTTTATATTATAAAGCTTTACTAGCTATTTTATTTATAAGATATTAAAATTAGGTTAGGAAACAAATTATTTGTATACTTATTTTATCCTGATTTGTTAGGAAGAATTTATTTAAATTAAATTAAGATCTTTATCTTATCTTTGCTTACTAATTTAATATAGGAGATATTTATCTTAAATATTTATTATATATTTTTTCTAATTTCAATCTTCTAATCTTATATAATCACTTTATATAACTTATACAAAGTATAAGAGACTTTTAGAAAATAATAATTTATATAATTTTTAGAATTTATCTTGATTTCTTTTCTATTTCATCCTCAAATAAGCCATTAATAATAATTATTTATATATTATAATATTATTATTTTCCCAGCTACTTTATAATATATTTAATCTATAACTATTCATATAAAGAACTTTCAAAAAAATTAAATACTTTCATTTTTTTAGAAATTTAAGACAGGCCTTATTTAGGATCTAGATATAGATCTAATAAATCTGGAAAATCTTCTTAATTTTAAAATTATTAATTTTATAATAATAATTATTAATTAATTATTCAATCTAGTCAGATATGTGTAAGGAACTCTTCTAGGAGTAAAAGTCTAAAACAAGATTATAAAATTATTATTATCTGTAAAAATTCTATAGATCTCTAGAATTCTTTATATACTTAGATTTATTTAGAAATAGATAAATAATTATTATCTATAAAAATTATTTTTTTATAATTAATTTTCTCTCTTGTAAAGCTTTATTTTAGAAATTTATTTTATTAAATTTTTTTAATTCCAATTAATTATATAATTATAGCTTTTTAACTTTAGCTAATTATATTAAACACTCTGTTCTATTAAGATTCTATAACTAACTAAAATTCTTAGATTTAAATAATAGGTGTGCCACCCAGAGACCTTATAATATTTATTATTATATCTAAAATTAAACTAGATATTACTTATTCCCGTTGATAAAATTATATAATTAGATTAATCTTATTAAGATAAGTCTTCAGTTAAAAGATTTAATTTTTATATAGATCAAATCTCTAATTATCATTTATAAATAAATTATAAAAACCTTTCTGGAAATAAAGTTCAAAATAAAATTATAACATAATTCTTATTTATAAATATTTTACAGATTTTTAGTATTATTTCTTATACTTAAGTATATTTAAAAGTAGATAAATAATTAATATTTTATAAAAATTACTTTTTTTATAATATATTTGTATCAGTCTCACAGCCGAGTAATAAATAATAAATATTTAAAACAGTCTAGAATTACTGCTAGAATAACTAAAAGAATTATCTACTTTTAAAATAATAATTATAAATAAAGATAATTATATAATATAAAATACTTATATAAAATCTATTTAAATTGCTTTATACTTATTTTCATATTTATTATCTATATAAATGAGGAGATATTTTAATTTATATAAAAATTTTATCTAAAATTCTATTTGCTGATCTGCTTACTATTAATATATTTAGAAATTAATTAGATTAATTATTTTAATTTATAGATTTTTATAGTAATAGCTTTTTATATGTCTAATTAGCAGGAGAAATATTATAATTGATATAAATATATAAAAAATAATTTTTATTTTTTTATAAAAAGATATTATATTCTTATTATATTATTTAAAAAACTTCTGAACTGGTCTAGGACTTAAATTTTTAATTATAAATTATATTATTTTACAGGCTAGACCAGTAGATTTAATTTTTACTATAAAAGTCATAAATACTGAAGTAATTATAATTTTATCTTATATGAATATTTGATTAATTCTATAGTTTTAATAATATTATAATAAATTATATTATATAGAGCAATCCCTCTAGAGGTTATAATTTTTTAAAAATCTTTTATATAAATAAAATAAATTTATAACTAATATAATTTTTCAATATTTTATTAGTCAGGATTTTAAGATTCATTATAATTTGAGGTATTTCTTGCGGGATTAATAAGTAATTAAATATTCTATGAATTATAAGATAATCTTAAACTTAGCTTATTGATATATAATTATTTTTAAAAAAGATTTATTTTAAATTATTTTAATTAATTATTAAATTAACCAAGGCTTCTGTTTTAAAGTTTTATAAATATAATAATATAATATATATTAAATAATATAAATTAAAGTTATTTACTGTAGATAATATAATCAGATAAGGAAATATTAGAATAATAAACTGCTGGTAATTAACTCCTTCATTTACTAAAATACCATAATTAATATAATATGAATTAAATTATTAACTTTATCTGGATATTTAAATATCTCTAGTTTTTTCTATTATAATTATTATTATTATAAAATAACTTATATTAAGTATTTTATATAGCCTGTTTTTATATAATTTTAATATATAATATAATTATCTAAAGTATTTTTTTTATAAATAATATTTTAGTCTTTCTCTTATTCTTTTTATACTAATCTACTGTAAAAAATTAATGCAATTTTTATTAAAACGATATAATATTATATATTCTTATTTTTTATTTTTATATACCTTCTTAAGTACTTGATCAGTAATAAATTATAATGTTATTTTTTTAGATATTTTAATCTTCTTGTTTTATTAATAAACAGTTAAAGGCGTTTTTCTAGAATATATGAATTAAATAATAATATTAAAAATATAAAAGATATTCAATTTAATATCTTAAAATCTAATATATTTTTTCTAAGTTATATAATAAGAGATCTATTATAGTAAAGCCTTATTTTTTATTTATTATATGAAAAGCTTTAAGAGAGATATTTTTTATAATAATATAAAACTCTTCTTTTTATATAGTAAATATCTTTATTAATTATATTTTAAATTTGATAACTATACAGGATACAGTATAAAATAAGTATTATTAAATAATCAAAACTTTTAAGATTAATAAGATAATATTTCTAAAACAAGTTTCAATAAAAAAATTAAATTTAATATTTAAATAACTTCCATGACTATTGAAAAATAAAAAAATAATCTTAATTAATAATTTTTAATATTATATATCTATATTAAAATATTAAAGCCAGTAAAAAAAAGTATTGTTCCCATATCTTATAAAGATGAAATTTAAAGATAATGTAATTTTGATTATATTAATTATAATAATCAAAATAATTTATAGTTCCCGGGTAATATAAATCTTATATTAATTTTATAAAATTTAATATTATAAATAATTTTTATAACTGAAGTTATTTCTATTTAAAATACTGTTTTATTTATATTATGAATATTATATTCTAAAACTTTATACTTTATATAATTTTCTTAATTAATTTAAAATATTGACTTATGATACTGGGATTATTGTATTTTATATATTAATAATTAAATTATTAATATAAGTATTTTACTAATATTTTCTGACTTTAATTTTTACAATAAAGGAATCTCTGCATGATATTATACTTTTATTAGAATAAGTAGATAATCCTGTGGTGTTAATATAAGAATTCTAATTTTAATTTTAATATTAATTTATTATCATTTAATAATTTTCATATATTTACTTTTATCCAAATACAGGATTTGATTTTTATAACTATTTTTTAAAGTGTTTATTTAATATCTAATATTATAATATATAGTTACTTAAAAAATTAATCTTAATTAAAAGTTTTTTAAAAAATTCTAATTTTTTTTCAGAAAGACTCTCCATATATCTAAATAACTTTAAGTTTGAAAAAATGAAATTAAATTAAATATTATATATTATAAAAATTTAAAATAGTAAAGATTACTAGTACTAGTAGTTGATTTTTCTAGTAATTTATCATCTAATTATATTATCTATAATATAATTAGGAATGTTAGTATTACTAAGATAATTTTCTATAATATAGAATTATATATATTATATAGATAAGTAATTTTATTCCCAGCAAGGCGCTACATAGTCAGAATATTAATATATTAAAAATAATATTAGAGAAATTATATTTTGTTATTTTTCTATAAATGGAAAAGAAGATTTAATTAAAATAAGCTATTTTTAAATATATATTTTAAGTATATTATATAATTATATAAACATAACTAGTTTTAAGAAGTTTTTATTTATATAATTATTTATAATATATTATTAATAATTCACATATGCTTCCTGAATATTTACTATATTAGAATCTTATATATATATATATATGTATTATAACTAGGAGATTTTTCTCTTAATAAATTTATATAATATAAGGTTATAATATATTTATTTACAGTTATTATTACCTAATATTATAATTATAATTATCAGAGCTAAGACTTATATTAATTTTATTCCTGTAATTATTAAGATTATTTATTATATTAAAAAGAATTAAATAATTTATTCTTATTAATCTAGGCAGCCAGAGGTTGTACATGAAAAATATATTAATTAATATCTATATTTATTATTATATTATGATTAATTGAAATATCAGAGACAAGTATTTTCTAGTAAGAATTTTTATAAATATTTTAATATCCTGAGATTGACTTTATTTATTATTCCTGAATTTAATATAAAAATATTATCATAAAGAAATTCTTAATATATAACTAAATATAGAAAATTTTTTAATTTCTATTGTAACAGCTCTTTTTATAAATTATTATATTATTTTTTGAATTTTTTATCAATTATAGTTTTATCTAGTATATCATAACTAAGTTCTTAATCTTATAAAATAATTTCTTATATATTATCTATAATAGTATTACATGATTTAGTAGGATTTTTGATAATATATAAAATAAAAAATAAATCAAAAGTGTGACAGTATCGTCTAATATTTTTATTAGATATTTTTTGATATATCTTATTATTTCAAATTTATAGATATAGATAAGAATATAATATACTCTATTATAAGATATATAATATTAAAATCTTTATTATTCAAATAAAAATCATTAATATTTTGATAATTCATTATATAATATTTATAGATTAGGTACTTGTAATGATACTAATATATATATATATATATTATTCTAATATCTATAATCATTATTATAAAAATTTTATACAGATAGCCCAGCTAATAATATAATTATAATAGAATCTTATTTTTTACAATAACTAGTTTTCTAAGTAATCCTCTTACAGGGTATCTAATTATATGAATATTATATATTCTTATAAGATATATAATAAACATTAATAATAAATAAATATTCAATTAATTTATCTTAAAACTTTTTTTCTTATTATAAATATCTATATATTAGTAAGAATAGTAATACCTTTTTAATATTCAAATATCATATATGCTCTAGGAGCCTTGATTCATAGAATATTTATATATAATATAATTAAGAATATATTATTACTTTAAAAATCTTACTAGTTATCATCTTATAATTTAAGCTCTAAGGTTTTAAAAATAATAATATTATTACTTTATTTTTTATAATTTTTGGTTCTTATATCAGTATATTAAAATGTTAAATTAAAGATTTTATATATATATATAAATCTAGATTTTCTTCTAAAGACTGGTTTACCTGAAATTAATATTTTTATAAATAAGACTAGATTTTCTTATATATCTTATTTAATTAATCAATTATATATAATCCGGAGTTAAGTAGGAAATTATATTTATTATTTTAAATATAATTATAATATTAAGAAAGAATGATTTTAAAGTATTATTATTATTTTTCTAAAATCTAAACTTAATAAAAATTTCGAATATAATATTTATTTATATATGTTAATTTCTTGCAGTAAGACTAATTATTTAAGACTATATAGACTTTCTAGTAGGTTTCTATTAAAGAAAATTATATGATCTTAATCTAGTTATTTAGCTATCCAGTTATATCTTTACATAGCTAGTTAGTATATATATATAATATTATTATATTACTTCCACAGGTTATGAGCTCTTATAATAAAAAAATCTTAGTTATTATTACTGGTATCTGATTTTTATAAAAATTTATAATAAGCTAGAGAATTGTATATAAGAAAATTTGTTTGTTTAATAATTTTTTGTTAAAAAATATATTTATAATATCTGAACTTATTAAATTATATATACGTATAATATTATCTTTAATAAAAAATCTATCTTATAAATACTTTCAATAATACTTGTATATCATTTATATATCATAGTTTTATATACTACAGTGAGTCTGATACAGATTTAAGCGAAAAGAATTCTTATAATTGATTATTATTTTGTATATTTTCTTAATATTAATAATAATATCAATATTAGTATAAATATTCTATCTCCATGCTGTTTTATTAATTTTAGTACTAATATAATAATAAGTATACTTATAATTAAAGATATGTATAAATCAGAAGTATTTATTTATTATAAGACTATTCAATACTTAAGATGATGGAATAATAATATATTTAAGATAGGGCTGTTTAATCAGAGTTAAGATTATATTAATAATATGAAAATGTACTGTGCTGCTAATATAATGAAAATTAATTATATTTATTATATTAATATAATATATTTCTGTAGCTACTATTATTTATATAAATTTATATAGTCTGAGAGCCTTAAACTGCATATATTACTTTAAATATTAGTTATATTTTTGTATATTATATATAATGATTTAAATCAAAAGATCTTAATAATTTTAAGTCTGTTATATCTCTACATAAGAAATCAAATGAAACGTATTTAGAATCCTTATAAAAGGAAAAGAATCAGATCATAAGATTTTCTTATAATTAGTCTTAAATGTATATACTAATGTAATCAACGGTCGTGCGGGATATTCCTTTGAAAACACCATCTTAAATCTTCTACCTGAGGCTTTTTATCTACCATAAACACCACTAAAAGCATCTGTCCCATCAACATCACAGGTAGAACAGGAGGACAGGATTCTTCTTACTATTAAAATTATTTAAAAAGACTAGTTTACTAGTATATACAAAGTAGTATGTGTTTATAATATTACTTAAATTACTTTTTATATTTAATTATCTGGATATATTTTTATTAATAATATAATTAATACATATTAAAAATTATTAAATAATAAAAAGAAATTACTTATTAAATAAATTTTATTTCCAAATAAATAAGCAAATCTCTGAATACTTAGTATTAAAAATATAAAAAATTTAATAATCTTTAAATAAGATTTCTCAATTATTAAATAAATAAATATTAATTAAACTTATAATTTTATTGAATACCATAATTCTTTAAAAATCTGATTTCTTAAATAATTTGATTATTAGAAAGCTAACATAGAAAATTGTTAAATTATAAAAAACTAGTTTAATTATATATAAAAAGTTATTTAAAAGTACAAAAATCTTATTAGATAATATATATAATTTTAGTGGAATAGAATTTCTTATAAAGATATTTATTATATATAAAATAATAATTAATTTTTAAAAAGCACGTCAGCCGTTCTTAATTTAATAATTTAAAAATTAAAAATAAGTTATTATGATTAAATATATTTAATTTAATAAAGAGATTTTATCTTAAATTCTAATTTTTAAAAATACAATATATTTAAGAATATAATATAAAAATTAAATGATTTTTCTCATTTACAAAGTTAAAGTTAATAATAATTATTAAATTATTAATATAACTAAATTTTAATAGTTTCATAATAATTTACTTTATTGAAAAAATAAATTAATAGATAGATATAGTTTTCTAGTCTTGAATAATAATGATAATTATTTAATATTGAAATTTCATTAATCCTGTATTAAAAATAAGATTATATTTATTTATATATTTATTTATTTTATCTATATTAAATTTTTAATATTAATTATTTTAGTATGTTTAAACGCACGTATAAATATATAATTTAAGAATAAATATAATATAATAATAATTTTATTAATAAGTTTAATTTTTTAAAATCTATTTTGAAATCCACTAGTATATTTTTTTAAAATTAAATATAATTAATAGTTTTAAAGATCTTGTTTCTCTAGATCTTACAATTAAATTTTTTAATTTAATAAACATTTAAAAATATTATAAAGTTTAAATAGCTAGTCAAGTGGCTCAGTATTTTAAATATTATATAATATAAAATATAATAAAATATTTATTTTAAAGATGCTAAGTTTAATTTTATATATTTTATACTATATCAGCTTTTCAAAGAATATGAGTTAATAATAATCATATTAATTATATTAATTAAAAAGAATACAGAACTACATATTAACTATAAAAAATAATCATAAAAAAGAAAATACTCAAGAAAATAAGTGATTTATATAAAAAAATTATATTATTAAAAAGATTTAGAAAGCTATATAAGAAGTAAAAAAAATAAAATAATAAAGATATCAAAATTAAATCTTAATTTTAATATATAAAGACCTTCTCGCGCGTGTCTTTATATTATATTAATTATCTTACTATTAGTCCCGGATATATATAGTGTTCTAAACTATCTAGTTTTTGATCATATAGTATTTTTATAAGTGTTTGTATTGAATCAAAGGCTTCATTTTGAAGATATTGAGTGATTCGGGCAGGGGGGTGTCCCGCCTGACTGTTGATTACATTACATATTATTCAATAAATTAATAATACTAGAGTTTATGAACTATTATATTCAGGAACTTGAAATTAAATAAATGTATAAAATAAAAAGAAACTCCAGAATTTATCAGAATACTATAGGAAGGACTAATATAATATATAATACTAGATATTTCCTGAGTTTTTTAATTACCTGATAAGAAAGAGAGCTAGTATCCATGTAAAAGATCACCTATTAAGGTCTTTCTAAGAGATAAAACCCCTTAAAAAATAATATTCAACTATCAAAAAAAATATTTATAGTCTTTCCAACTTCGTTTAGTATTACATAATATCATACTATGAAAGGCTACCGGAAGAATTATATAATTCTAATGAATTAAAGTGGCTGTATACAAGAATTTATATATGTATAAATATTCTATTAAAAAAATTAATAACTTTAAACATTATCAAGAAAGTAATAATAGATGTTGACTTCTTAAAGAATAACTTTTTAAATTTTATATTTATTATAATTATATTATAAAAGAGAGTAGAAAGAGTCATTTCTGAATATTAAAAAAAAATTTCTTATAGAGATTTAACAATATTATATACTTACCATAAGCTGATTGAATTAAACCGATGAGGATTACTATAGTATTAGAAAGTAAAGATTTTATTTTTACTTTTAAAATTATATTTATACTTAGAAATAGTAAGACAGGGCTTTATATTGATCTTCAACTCATATATATTCAATTAGTTTGATAAAATTAATACTAAAGATAATAATACTAATTTAATTTAATTAATCTCTATAAGAAATTTATCCTCATAAGAAATTCTGGGACCCTGGCTAACCCATCATTTTTAATAGAAAATCTGAAATCATATACATAAAATAATTTTAATATAATAAATTAATTATTCTGATACAAGAATCAGAATCTAATTAATAAAAGTAAAATAATATTATTTATGGAAACTCTACAGTTCTAAACTGTAGGATTACAATTAGATAAATTCTCTAATAAATAATATATATCTTATTATATATGAAAAAATTTATAATATATTATGAAAGGAGATCACGTGATCTCAGATTTAATTACCTAGCCACCCAGTCACCTCCTCGCGTAGTTAGCTAGCTAGTTAATACACATACATAATATTATTATATTACTTCCACAGGTTATAAGCCCTTGTGGTAAAAATTATTAAAATACTTGTATTCCCTATTCTTTTCATTATTCTACATGTTATATATTATTATCTATATAGTTAAAGCTTTTTATATCTTAAAATTAGTATATTATATGCCTCCGCGGTGATCTGGCCGGCTTAATATCTAGACTTAGTATTTATTAGTTAATTAAATCTTTTATTATATGAGCGGCGTGGCTAAATCTATATATTAATATTATTTAAAAACTTATTTAATATTAATATTACTAAAACTGTTCCTAAGCTTAAAGGCCAGGCAAATTAATTAATATAATAAAAAAATCTATAAAACTATTTTTATTTTAAAAATCTGGACATATAGAATCTACTTTAAAATAAATATATTTTTTAGAAGGACCAGCTCTTTATTCAGAAAAGAAAAATAGGAAATATAAAAATACTAGTTTTTTATACTAGTAAAAATAACTTTTTATTCATTCAATTACACCTAGAATATAATATTAAATAGACTAGATAATATAATTAAATCTTACTTATTATATATAATTCTGATTATAAGAAATAGAAATAACTAAATTATTTTATATTCATAATTTTTAATATTACATGTGAGGCTAGTTCTATATTATATTTCTAAAATTATAAATCTGTATTTAAGATATATATTTTTTTCTGGTAAATATATAAAATCTCTAACTTTACTATAGTTATTTATTTATTATAATAATATAAACAGTCAAAAGATCTTCTTTACATGCTATAAAAATATTTTCAATAAGTTATACAGTACTAAGGTTATTAATAATTATATTAAATTTCTATATTTTTTTTATAATAATTTAGAATATTCCTGCCTTGTAGCTATTTACTATTAACTATAAATTAGTATATAATATTAACAGAAAATATAATTCTATTATCAATATATATTTGATTCATATAATTTAAATATACATGTAAGAACTAGTTCTCTTAATTATTTATTTATTTAATTAATAACAAGTCTTAGGACGCTACCAGTAATAATAATATTATCATAAATATTTAAAGAAATAATTATAGTACTTATAATATTAAATATAATTATAATTATAAACATGGTGAACTCTCTAATTAGAATAAAAATTAAATAAATATTTTTATTTAATATAAAAAAATAACTTAATATTACTAATAAAGATATTATATAGTACTTTTTTTATAAATATTATAAAAATTACTTTCTAAGCAAGTATTTTCTAAATTTGAATAAGAAAATATTTATAAATACTTAAATTAATATAATTATTATATTAAATTTATCTATAATACTATCTGAAATATTTCTTATAAATATAGTTAATATTGATTTTAATATTCTTAATATTTTTATTATATTAATTTATTATAGTACTGTTACTATAGCTCAAGAGGACCAAAACCTGAATTATTTATATAATCAAATATTTAATTTTAAAATAATTAATATAATAACTCATTTTAAATATTATTTTATACTCTTTATTTTCTCTATATATACAGCTAATATTATTATTAATTAAGTCTTCTAAACTATTAGTTACAGTATTATTTTAATTAAACTAGCAGATAAAGAGAATAAATCTTATAAATTTCTAGAAATTAAATATATTTATTATATATTAATTTTATTATATAATCTTATTTTATATAACTAACTGGCATGTTAAAATATTAGTATATATATTAAAATTAAAAAGACTACTGTTCTTATTTAAAATAATAAATTTATTAATTTTATAACTGTTAAGAATACTTAATATTTTTTATATATAATAAAAATTATAAGCTGTAAGATAATTCAGAACTTTTATTTTTATAATATTTTAATCTATTTATTATTTTTTCTTATTATTAATATTATTAGAAACATAGTTTTTCTGTTAATTTTAATTTATTTTATATGTTAATATACAGCTTATACTTCTAAACAGAAGATCTATGACTTTAAAATATTATCAAATTTAATATTAGAAAAAAATTATTACTATCCTATAATTCCTGTATTTATAAAAAGAATTATATATTATTTATTTTTTTATAAAAAATCTTATAATCTTGATCTATATATTAGAAATCTTATTTATATAGATATTTATAGACTGTTTTCTATACTCAGCTAGGCTAGAGTATATTATTTTATTATTTTCATAAATTATATTTTTTAAACTGCTGGATATTCTTGCTTTAAAAAATATAGTAAAAAATAAAATAAGTTTATTATTTTATAAAACTATCTTAAGCACCAGCTAAATATTAATATTAAATATATATATAATAATAATATATCTGAATATCAACTACTTGTATTTTATTATTAGAAATAAAGTATTATTTAAAATTTTATATTTTATTATCACTTAAATCTTAATTTAATTACTAAATTTAAAAATTATTATCTAGTGAATTCTATATTTAAGTTATAGTTAATAATTAATTATCTTGATTTTCATAGGATTATATCATTCTCATAGTTAATTATATATAAAACAGTCATATATAATATTATTAAAAAAATATTCTATAATAAAAAGCTTTTAGCTGCCGCTATTAATATCTAATTTCTAGAAAAATTCATAATAAGCCGGAAGATTATATACAGAAAAATTATTTTATTAATTATTTAGAACCAGTCTATAAGATTTATAATATCTAAATTTATTAAATTATATATATATATATATTATTACCTTTAATAAAGAACCTGTCTTATAAATACTACTAATAATATTTATATATAATCTTAATTTTATACTTTATAATAAGACTAATACAGAGGCTCTAACCTGAAAAAATTCTTCTTATTAATTAATATTTAATATACTTTTTTGATATAGGTAATTTATATTTATTTTTTTTCTAGTTATCCCGCCGCAGATAAGCAGAAGGAAAACTATAAAAAATCAAATCAATTATTGAAATATAATTAAACTAGTATACTTCTATTTTTATTTTTAATTAATAATATTATTTATAATATTATACCTGAATCTGCAGTTACTATCAAAGATAATAAATCTAATAAATAATTAATTATTATAAATTCTTTTATTATTAGTATCTCTTATATAGAATCTGCTGATCCCTGTATAGAACCTACTAATTCTAGTATAAAATCTATTAATTATAATATAAGATCTATACTACTGATTAAATAATTATTATATTATTTTATATATATTTTATATATATTTATAAATTCTCACACGTGCTTCTCAAGTCCCTGGAATTATATATTATTAATATAAATAATAATCCAGACCTGAATATTAATATCTTTTATAAATTATTTATTACTTAATATTTTAAGATACTAGTTATACTTTTATTTTATATATTAATATTATAGTATGCGCCGAGGCATCTAAATAACATGAAATAATATATTATAAAATATAAATATAAATTAAATAAGATATTTTTTATGTAATTTTATATTTCTATAATAAATAGCTTCTTCCACTTAAGTAGATATTTAAGATAAAGTATAATAATATTTATAAAATTTATTTTATTATCAAAAATTTTTGATAGTATACTGGTAAAGATTATCAGATTAAAGAAATATATATAATTAATATTAAAAATATTAGATTAAGATATTTATTACTCTGGCTGTTAAATTATTTTATATTATTCTAATATTATTACAGCTTTTCTTGATATTAAAATTATATAAATTAATATATATCAAGCTACCGGACAGCTTCTAGAAAAATAATATATATAATAAATTTATTAAATTATTATATAATTTTAAATAAGTATTATGTGAGTAGTATAATATATTTCAAAATTTCTTAATTAATAATTTTGAATATTTATATATAAATTAATTTATATTTACAGGGAAGAGTCTTTTATATTTATTTATATTAATAAACTACTTTTATTTATACTGGATAATATTATAGTTAATATTTTTAAAATACTATTGATTGAATTTATTAAATTTATTAATAACAATTCCTGCATCTTCTTTCTAGATATTAATATTATATAAATAGATAAAAGTATCTATCTCTTATAAAAATTTTTTATATAAAATTATTCAAAATATTTTAATTTTTTTATTTATAAATTTTTTTATATATTTTATAACCCTAAGAACTCCTTGTTAAATAAAATAAAATGATAAATTCTGATAATATTAAAATATATTAGAAATATAATAATATATTCATTTAAATCATAATTAATACTTATTTAAATATTATATTTATAATAAGCAAGTTATTTTTCTTAATTAATGATTTAATTAAATTATATTTTTGAGTTATAAATTTTATTTAGTATTATTTTATTAATTTACTTGACTATCATTTTTTTATTATTATAATAGATCTCGACTTATTAATTTTTTATAATATTAATTTTTGAATTATATATTTTTATTTACTAGGGGATCCATCTCATAGAATTTAAAAAAATAAATTATTATATATTATTTTTAGCTAAGAGTGAGTATATTATTTAAATAATAATAATATAAAAATTACTCTGGCTTTAAATATTATTTATTAAATTAAATATTTAATATTTTAATATTATACCTGTTTTAATAACTTATCTTATTATTATTTATACTGATAAATAGTCTATTATTACTCTAGTCAAGAATTCTGAATTTTATACTTATATAAAATATGTCTCTATTAAATAGCATTTCATATATCAAGAAGTATGTGTTAAGAATATTAAATTTATTTATATTAATATAACTAAACAGTTAATAATTTTATTAAATTATTTCAATATCTTATCTACTCCTGTTTCACTAAGTAATTTAATATAATAGATTATATACCAAATCTTATCTAATATTCTTTTATCTATATACATTTTAATTTCTGTTTAAAAAATATAAATAATCTCATGTTTTTTCTTTAGATAAAATCCCGCTATGTCCTCCATTCATGAGAGGTGTGAAAGGAGATCACATGATCTCTGATTTAGTTACCTAGTCACCCAGTCACCTTCTCGCGTAGTTAGCTAGCTAGTCGACACACACACAATATCGTCATATTGCTTCCACATATATTATACATATAAATACCCCCAGGATTGAAGTCTTAGAAATAAATATAACACTAAAATATTATAAGTATATCCTAGCTCTTATTGATTGAATAATTAAAGATTTGTTTACTATTAATACAAATACTAGGCTGTTATACCAATCAATTTTATATATAAATTAAATAAGACTCTAGAAGAAATTATTGAGAAGACTATTTATTTATATTTATAGTAACAAATAATAATATGATTATTATTGATTAAATCTATATGGAGGTAATGCTTAATAATAATACATTTCAATATTATAGTTTATAAGTATTTATCAATATTTTTCTTTGATACTATAAAAATATATATTAATATTACTATAAGTACCCGGCCTGTATGTACTATATAGGAAATTATAAAACTATTAATTATTATTACAAAAGTAATATTAATAAAATATATACATATTTTTTTATAATGGAAGATATCATATTTATATCTATATTTGTAAATGTAAAAAAATAGTAAAAAACAATTCAATTTATTAGAAGATTAGATTATACTACTAGACTTTTACTGATCTCTCAGTTAGATATAATACATAGGAAAAGAGAGACAATACTGCTACACCAGCTGATCTTTTTCTATACCAGTCTTCGCTCATGCCACACCCTCTACCTTTTATTTGAGATAAAATCCTATGCATTTAGAATATAATCCTATAAATACGGGTCACTACCCTTCTAATACAGTGATTTACTGGCCTGAGTAATTAAATTCTTGAAGTAGCAGGAGGTAAGATTCTGCCTGTTATAAAAACTAAGCTTTATCTTACTCAGATAGAACCTTACCTTAGATAGAAGGTAAAGGGTGTTGCATGAGCAAAGACTAGTATTAAATTAGTCTAGCTGGTATAATAGTAATATCTTGCTAAAAAAAATCTTCTAGTAAGTTATCTAATATTAATATATAAGATCTTAATAGTGTTATAAGACTGAGGACAGTTAATTATTTCATATTAAATATAGTTATTTAGAAACTAAGTTTACAATAATTCTTATTCTGAATTATTATATATTATTATAATAAAAATTATAAAACCTCATAAGTTTGATTATAAGCTAAGTAGCCCTAAGCTAAGAAATCCTGTATTAAATTCCAGATTATCAAATAAAATCAGTCTTAAAATAATATTAAGATATTAATTTATAAATAGTTTTACTGGAAGGCGCCTGCCTTTATTATTGACATTGATAATAATATAACAATATATATAAATATTAATAGGTTTTTTTATAAGATTCCTGGCTATTCAGATTAATATTATAAAATAAATAAAATACTACTCAAGTAGCAATTGCGTAAATAGATCCTGATAATAATAACAATAGATTTTTTAAGTTTGCACTTCAGTAATAGTAATAATAATCATAACTACTAATAAAGATATCTTAATCTAATATATTATAGACTAATTACTAGAGAATTCTCTTAATTATAAGATATCTTCTCAATAACAAAAATTCAAGATTTTAATATAATAATTATTTGAAAGCTATACTAGGATTAGTATATATTATGAATAAATATATATATATATATATTCTACAGGGCTGCTTTTATATATCAGTTATAATGATTTTAAAAATCTTATCAATTATATCTAATAAATTCATAAACTACTAATTTCTTGATTTGTATCATTATCTTTACCTGGCTTGTATAATTTAATTATAATTTATATAAAATTATATAAAATGATATCAATGCTTTTGAATATACAATATAAACTTAAATTAATATTTATTATAAAATAAAATTCAATGCATTATCCGCGCTAGATATTTTGTAGAATATAATATAATATATAATTCGTTATATCTCTTATAAAATAATTCTTAAGATATATAATAATATACAACAATAATATCCTGTAATTTTACTCAGATCAGTAATATTATCAAATAATCTAGCTTTCTTTTTTTAAGTTATTGATTAAAGTATTATTATTACTTAAATTATATAGAATAGATATAAATATAGTTTTAAATAAAATTTCCATTTAAACTTATTATATTGATTAACGAATTTTGTTTTCGTAGATTTATCTTCTTTAATTTAATTTCTAATATATAATTTTCATACTACTAATTATTTCACTTGCTAGGTATTAGACTACATAAACTCTTTTTTTAGTCTTTTTAAATATATG
Organism: Aspergillus eucalypticola CBS 122712; assembly: GCF_003184535.1. NCBI lineage: Eukaryota > Fungi > Ascomycota > Eurotiomycetes > Eurotiales > Aspergillaceae > Aspergillus > Aspergillus eucalypticola. The sequence goes on from NW_020290333.1 coordinate 23,721, forward strand.
TATATTTATTTTGTTTTAATATAATCTAGTATACCCCGGATAGGATTATTACTAAAAATTTATGTAACTAGCTATTTTTGAAAGTACTAGTACAAGATATATCATAACAATATTAATATTATTTAATAATATAAGTTCTGTATCTATGTCACGGTACAAACCCAGAGCACCTACCCAATCCACTTGATCTAACTGATCTGTTAGACCTGCTTGATCTCTTCCACCCCTCAACTGCCCTGTATATAACTTATAATCTTCTTAATCTTCTTAATCTTCTACCTGCTTCTGATCCTGTTATAGTTTTCTAAGCTATATCTTATTTATAAATCTGAAGATAGTCCGACTAAATAACTAGAAAATAGAATCTAAAAAATTCATATTAAGGAATCTCCAGCTAGAATTACTAATATTACTATTTTATTTATTACTGAATAAGCCAGCTAGTCTTTTCTTTAATTTTTATAATCTTTTATCCATAGAACCAGCAGCTAGATAAAATACTAATTTTTCTATAATTTTTTATAATATTTAATACTTCTGAAGAGTTTATTTAAAATAGAAATATATATCTTGAATAATAATATAATTATTTTAACTAAATCTATGTCTTTATTATTAAAAATAAATTAAGATTATATTTATTCTTAAATAAATAATACAGACTCAAGAAGGAACCTTTATATATTAAATAAAACAAACTCTAAAGTTATCTACTAGTTAGTAGAAGTTACTATTACTTAAGAAAGTATTTTTAAGAAACTTGACTAAGTCTAAAAAATATATAAAAATTATTTAAATTAATATTTCAGTAGTAAGTACTTCTGTATAAATCCTAGAATTTATTTTAGTAATTAAAAATATTATAACTGCTCTAATAGAAGTAATTATATAAATTAATTTTAAATTTTTTATTTTTACTTTTTTATCTGAATAATTATCTAATTTTAATAACTTTGAATATTATTATTCTAATTTATTAAGATTTGGCTTCCTGAATAAAGAAAAAATAAATATAAATATTAATTATTATGTAACTATACCTATCCAGAAATCTTATATTATTAATTATCTAGATAAGATTTTTTTTATTTAAATTTAATTTCTATATTAAAAACAGAATTTGCTCTCTGAATAATTATTTTAATATATTGATTTTAACTAAATATTTTTTCCAGTAATATAGATTTTTTATATTATTTATAATAAACTGTATTGCCTTAAATATGGAAATTAAGAGTTTATTATATATTTTACTGAAATTGAATGATTAATTTAAAGATATGAATATATCCAGACATTATTCTATCTATATTGAAAAATAATATTACTTATAATTTAAAATTCTTACTCCTATTTAATATCCTATTTAAAGAGAATTATTATAACTTGTTATATTTCTTGTAGATCTTAAATAATAGTTATTTATAATATAATAATAATATTAGAAGTTATATCTGAAAATTAAATTCAATCTATAAATATCTATATTATTTAAATATATTTCATGGAAGTTTTCTCCAGACTTTTCTAGTTAAAGATTTATTATATTGAAAATTGAATTAATTATTGTATTCATTTTTTATTATTATTCTCCCCGCTAATAAGAACATAATTATAAGAAATAAAAAGAATACTTCTACTATAATTTATATCATTATTATATTAAAAATTATTCTAAACTAGAGATCTATTTCTCTTGTATTATAATTAACTATTTTTGATTTTTTATTTTTATATTCACTTACTCTCTAGATACTATTGATTATTTTAAGATATTATCTATTCTTTTAGAGTATTATAAATTAGACCTTTAAAAAATTCTTGTTTTAAAATTCTTCTAGGATCCTAAATTTGTTATTAAAGTAAATTTTAAATAATTATATTTATTTAATTTCAATAAGTAATTAAAAGGAATAAGCCTATCTAAGTTACTAGTAAAAAATCTTTTTATATAATTGTATATTACTTCTAAAATAGGAATTAACAGACTTTCTATTTAAAAGAACTCTGAAGAATCAATATGTTAATAATTTTATTATGTTTATTTTGAAAAATCAAATATTATAAAATTTATTATTATTAATACTAGCTGCTTTATATTCTGAATGATATATAAAATATATTATCATTATTTATAAATTATATTTATATTTTCTGAGAATTTCAAAGACTATAATAAAATTTAATGATTAATAAAGAAATTGAATCTATTTTCTATTATATCTGCTTTGTTTTAAGAATATAATTTATATTCTATTCTAGATTATATAGCTTATTTTTTAATTATTCTTAGATATTTATAGCTGAAGGTCTATGACTTTTATATAAATTTTATAAAATATATATTCTAATTTATTAATTTATATTATTAAAAGTATTATAGTACTCTGCAGAAATTTATTAAAAATTAAATTTTATATAATATACTATAAAAAATATATTCTTAAAACTTTAGTTCACAAAAAGTCCTTGAAAATTATAATATTAAGTAAATCTTTCTAATAACCTGTAATATATATATATTAAAAATATTAAAATTACTAAATTATTTATATTATTGTTACAAATAAATTAATTAATTTTTGAAAAAATAATTTCGGTTATCTAAGACTATGGTATTGAATAAATTCTAAGATTTTATAAATACTTTTTATTAAGGAAAATAAAGAAGCTACTTTTATATAAAAATTATAATTATATTATTAATTATAAGAACAGAAAGATTTCTTTATTTAGAATTATTATATAGAATATTTTATTATAAAACAAAGACTTTCTAATTATAGCTTATAATAAGTCTAAAAAGAATTTATTTATTCTAGTTTTTTATCTGTCGCCTCTCCAGTCTTATTTATTAAAAAAGAAATACTAATTTAAAGTTCTATATCAAGTTATCAACTATTATACTCCGAATATTATAATAATTAAGAATTATTATTTACTATTACTAGTCAAAGAAACCCTGAATAAACTGAAAAGAATATTTATTTTGCTTTATTAAAATTAATATTATCAGTATATTTAATATTAAAGAGTATGTAATAATCTTTTATATTTATTTAGAACTATTTAAATTATATTTTTTAGGATAACTGGAGCTTCCGCTATCTTTTATAAATATATTAATAATATTTTATACAATTATTTTAATATATTTTATACTCCTTATCTACTTGATATCTTGATTTATAATTAAATATATTTTAGATATCTTAGAAATCTTAAATATGATCTATGGAATCTCTGCCAAGCAGATCTATATATGAAATTTTCTAGAATATAAATTTAGAATTAATAAAATCAAGTTTCTAGATTTAATTATTAATTATAAAAGATTTTGAATAAATCATGAGAAAATTAGAATAATTATTTGAAATTTAATTCTAATATTACTGATATTTAAGTCTTCTTAAACTTTATTAACTTTTAATAATAATTTATTTATAATTTTTTAAAAGTCATTGCACTGCTGATTAATCTAACAAGAATCTTTTTAAATTAAATATTACTTTGCCAGACTGTCCTAGATAATTTAAAAGAATTTTTATAAAGATCTTAGTTCTATAATTCTTTAACTGGATCTAAGAATTTATCTTAATGTTCAAATTTAAATTTATAAATCTAGAAGAATCCTGTTTTAATAAATAATAAGAATTTATTATATTTTATTATAGTCTTTTCTAAGAAATACTTATGTGTGGAATATAATTATGAAATATATACTAAAAATTTTATTATTATCTAGTATTTTAAAAAATAATATCCTGAGTTGGAAGAAATTTTATTACTCGTTATAATTATTTTTAATTACTAAAATCTTCAGTATTTTATATTACTAAATTATGTAACTAAAAAAATTTAGTAATCTAACTAGAATATCAGATAAATCCTGAATGAAACATGTATTTATTATACTAGAATTGAATTAATTAAGATATAAGAATCTAGATCTACTTTTTATTATTAAGAAATTTATAGAAAAGATTTCTATAAATCAAAATTTTCATCTTTAAACTAATTAAATCGAAAGATTTCTTAGAATAGAAGACAGAGAAACTAATACTTATTATTAAATTTTAATAAAAAACTATATTCAAGAATAACAACTTCAGTTATTATTAGAAATATAATAAAATCTCTTATATATAAGTTGAAAGAATATTTAGAATATTAAGAAAGGAGTATTTTTAATTTTTTATAGAAGAAAAAGCTTTTTATATCATAAAAATATAATTTAAATCTTTAATAATAACTAGATAAAAACAGACTTAATAACATTAATATATAATAAATTAATATCTGGATATCTAGATTAAGTTTATATATATATATAATCTGAGAATACTACTGGCCTAATATTTATTAATATATAGAATAATAAATGAAAAATTATTATATTTACTACTGAACTACTTGAAAAATTGATAAAAAGTCTTAAAATTGTTATCTATGTCTGAAAGAACATAGCAGAATATATTTATAAGTTTAATAACTATGTATATATAATATATATAAAAACTATATAATTTATTTTTTTTAATTTTCTTAGATAAAGATCTCTAATTTGGTAGTATTGAATTCTAGAAATACTTAATATAGTAATTAAATATTATTTATAAATCTTTTATAATATATTATTTCAAGACGGATAAACAGATTAAATAAGACAATATAATATTTAAATAATACATATATTTATATGAATTTTTTATAAAATAATTAAATTAATAATTATTTTTTATTAAATTTATTTTTAATATTATATACTTTGATTTAATCAAGATTATTTTATTTATTATAAATTATAGTTTTTATTTATATGTAAATTTCAAGTTAATATTTATATTAATCAATCTAATAATCAGAGATACTGATTGATTTTTGAACAAGGTATAAATAATTATGGAATTGATTTAAACTAAGATAATTCTCATTTATATTTATTATACTAAATGACTTAATAAGAAAAGATATTCTGCAAGATGATTTAAAAAAATAAAAATAATAACTGGATATCTGCTATATTAAAATTTTATAATCTAATAATAAACTAGACTGCAGTACCCTGAACTTATATAAAATTAAAAAAATTATAAGTATATATATTTACTAACTAGTTCTATTGTTTAATATAAATATATATATTTTATACTAATCTGCTTATTTTTATTAATAATAATAATTTTATGTTTAAATAATATGTATTTTTACCATTTTATGTAGAAGTCAATGAACTTGAAAAATAAAAAATAAAAAATAGAAAAATTTTCAATTTTATATAAAATTATTAGAGCTGTAAATATTTCTGATTAATTTATATTATTAAATAAATAAATTATCCTGATTTAACTATGAAGTTTATACAGTATCTAAGAATATTCATAAATTATTAAGAATTTTTATTATTAATATTTCAATAAATCCGGGCCAGCGCCTCCAGAGAGCTCAGCTTTTATAAGAAATATATTATTATAATATAAACTCGGAATATTTATTCAATTTAATTAATTTATTAGATCTGTTTAATCCTTTCTATCTCTTGACTACTCTATATCAAGCCAGCCAGCCCGCACCTTGACAATCTAAATAAGATTTCTTAATATGATTTTTAGTTAAAAATTATAAAATCGTATCTTTTCAATACAGCTGCTTTAATCAACTAAAGATAAAACTACATTAATGTTAATTTATCATTAATATCTTATTATATACTTTTTATAAGGCAAGCAGCTGATCAGTCAGTCTATAAATTATAACATAATCTATATATGATTAGTGAGAATCTTATAATTACTTTATATATAATTATCTACTTGAGGAATGATAGTTCCAGATTATCCTAGCCCGTAACTAGACTAATTAAAAACTCGATTCTAATCCTTCAATGATTATATTCTAATATAATCTATATTATATAGTACAGATTAAAATTATTACTAAATATTTATGATATATATCTAAGAACTTAAATAAGTAATTTCAATATTAAAATATCTTTCTGTAGTTTAATATTTATATGTATTATATATATATAATTTCATATTTTATATTCAGATCCTGAAAAATTAAAATATTGAAAAATTAGAAATGATATTGTCTAGACTATATTTTAGAATTTATTACTTTTAAGAATGTAAATCTAGGATAATCTCTTCCTAGATACATCATTCAAAAGTATTTTATATTATCTAGCTAAATATTGTAAATTTCTAAAGTAAAAAATATATAAAAAATAACAGGAATATTCTTGTAACTATATATTATATTTTTTTGGTAAAAAAGTCTATACTACTTAGTAAAAATATATTTTATTATGATGTTTTTAACTTTGAATATTTCAAGAACTCATGATAATATCCTATATTTATATTTATCATATGATCTCTAAAATTAATAAAATTTTCCAGTACTCATTAATTGAATTTAAAAATTTTTAAATAATCAATACATAATTATCATTATACTTTTCAAAGAATATTAGATTATAATTAATATCCTGCGGAGCTTTTTACTATTTTTAAAGTTTTAATTATTCTATATTGTTTTACTTATCAAGAATATAATAATGAGAATTTGTTTAATACAGCTGAAAATATATCTTTTTAATAAGATATATAAATAATATTTACATTCTTATGTGAGACTTTATTATCTAGAATAATCATTTCTATTTTTGATGATTATATAAATATATAGAATAATAAGAATGAATACATATATCTAAATTTGGATTTATTAGACAATCTAATTTAACGGGTTAAATAATATATTATATTTATAATTCATAATATAATATTGATTATTATGATAACAATTATATATTACTTATTAGAACGATATCAAATCTAATAGATATTATAAGTATTGATCATCTTATAAATTACATAATAAGTCCAGACAAAAATACTATGAATTTACATACAAATATTAAAAATTTGGAAATTATAATAAGATTTTTATTAGATCTTCCAAGAATACTACCTCAAACCCGTGAAATATATAAAAAAAACCAGCATCTCTACAAAAGTACACCCACCAACGATTTTAAAGATCAAATAATCCTGGAAAACTATATCTAACTATAATTTTTAAATATCTCTATATTACTTCAAAGTTTCTTAATATTATATATAGCTATAATATTATAATAGCCTGCTGGAAAGTCTATACAGTCTCAAGTAACATAATCAGACGACGAGCCGCCGCTCTACCTACCAAATATATAATAATCAATCAAATTCAAAGCAATTCAGCACTATATAAAGGAATATATATAACTAGAGTCAAAAATCAACTTTTTCTAAACATTAAAACTAATTATATTCTTTTTTATTATAACTACTGCAGTATGATAGCAAGCATCAAATGTTTTCTATTATCTACTTATCTTAATATCAAAAACTGTAGTACACACCTTTTTTATAGCAAATTAACCGTAGCCTAAAGGCTTTACAGTCAAGTACTAGTCTTCTTTTTTAATAGATTCCTCTACTATATTTATATAGCTTCAATTCTGACTGGATTTAGTAAGATTGAATATTATATATCTTCGATATAAGACGGTAAGAATCACCGACAGCTCGTTATCGCGCCGCTTCGTTGTCCGGGTACGGTACTAATGTGATTACAAAGAATAAGAATTTATATATATAAATAAATATTTTATTAGAAAGTATCATTAATGTTAAATACTATCATGAAAATAGCAGTAAATATAAATCTTTAGAATAAATAAAAAATAAATAATGCTATTTTTTATATATATTTTCTGTCATTACCCAGACATGTGTGTGACCTAGACTAATATAAGTTCTTTATATTTCATTATTATTGACTAACCGTGTGGCTCGCCTAACCGTTAATTACATTATATTTACTTTATTATTTATACTTCCCCCGCCAGTTATACAGAGGATACTGTAATAAAAAATTCTTAAAAAATATGTATAAATATATTCAAATAAATCTTATATTTTCCCAGTAGTGAGTAAATCCAGTAAACAGAATTCTAAAAAAAATAAAATTTTTATATAAAATAAAGCTCTTCTTAATCCGCGTGAACAAGATATATAATAAGTATAAAAAAATTAGAGGACTAAGAATTCTATACTATATAAATATTCTATAGAGATATCTTGTAGTTTATATATATAATAATAACTTTAATAAGAAGTAATCCTGCCAGCTATTCTAATAGTAATCTAGCTACTAGATTAACATTATCCATTAACAATCAGAATTAATATAGGTATATATTAATTAGTTGCTTGAAGATTTTTTTAGGCAGCGTCAGTTGTTTCTTGAAAAAAGAGTAATATAGATTTATAAATATATACTTATTATTTTTTGTTATACTTCTGTATGATAATTACATAAAAGAATATTATATAATCTTAAATCTAATTATCTAATATAAATTAAGAAAAGTTGGTATTCCTGTAAAAGCAAACCTGTAAGACTTTTCAAAAATAAAAATCCTTAAAAAAATTATATTTAAGCGTCCTTCCTCTAAAAGTATCTATATAATTTTTCAATATTTTTTAATATTATATAATATACAGATTTTATAGGACTGCTTTTATATAGCTATATAATTCACTCTATAAATACGAAAATAGTTTATTCAAGATTATTTTTAAAATTTGATAGCCTGACTCTTCAGGGCCTGCGTCTTATCAGAATTTGAATTATTCATATATGTATATATAATCTTGAGCCACAGAAACATATCTTAATATTAAATTATCTAAGAAATTGTCCAAGATAATAAAAGATAGTCTATTATTATTCATGTTGATTTACATATAAATATAGATCATGCCAGGACATGATTACTAAGATTCTAAGATAAAAATATTGATTAATCATATTAAATCTAATCTGAAGCTGCTGCTTTCCGAAAAGAATATTTAAATTTTATAAGATTATTATTAATCTTGTATAAATTATTTTATAACATATAAATTAATCTAATCAGTTGCCAGCTCCATAAAATCTAATCGTAAGATAATAATTATAAATCAATATTAGTTTGATTTAATTTCTGTCTCACTCAAGTGGCTGTACTTCAAAGATAAAATTGAATAATTATTGATCAGAATTTATATTAAGAAATCTTGATTATATATATATCTTGTCTAGATATAAATACCAGATTACTAAATAATATTAATATTATATTTTGTCTTGTATTAGCACTTCGAGAAATAATTGATAAAATAATTTCAAAAAAAATAGTTTATATAATAATCGTCTTGAGAATATATTAATAAAATTGATAAAATAAAAAAATAAAAGTAGATACAAAGATTATATAAATATATATATATTCAAAAGAAAATAAGAAAAATTTTATATAATTTAATATTTAATAAATCGTATAACTGCTAAAGCATCCAAAAATATATATGATAAATTATCCAAAAAAAACTCTATATAGAAATTTTGATGATAAATAAAAGAAACTTATATTAGAAAATTGCTAAAGCCTAAATTTATATTTATTTTATAAGATGTTAGTAAAAATATAAATTAATTTTAATAATAACCTAGAGAAGAAAGCCAGATTATTTTAGAAAGTAAATGTCATGAACATTATATGATATAAATCTTATATTACACGTACTTTTTATATACTTTTATATATCAATTATAATTATATTATATAAGTTTGGTAAAGATAATTATATAAAACCCCAAAAATTATTATCTATAATCTTACTAAATATAATTAATAAGATGCTTGAATTCATTATTACTATATATCTCAATTATCTGATTAAAGAGTCTTACTATAAAAATATATAAAAGAATATTTTAATTTTTAGTATAATTAGAACTTATAATAATATATTATATCTGTACTTATTGTATCATTTTCAAAAATAATAAATGACTAATACTTATCGTTCGAGTTTGAATTTTTATTAATTAATATATAGTTAGTATTATATCAAAAATACTTTAAAATAGTCAGATTATAATTAATATCATGCAGGACTCTATTTTTTATATTCAATTTCCCTGGTCTCCTCAGTAACAATAAGAATAAGAATAATAATAATTATCTATGGCTTTAGTATATGTATGAGCATATAAAATAATAAGAATAAACAGATAAACTTGAATCCTTATTTGCTAAATATAGTCTAGTTTGTCTAATCAAATAATATATCTTGATATCCATTTATTTTTGATTTATATATTACAAAGCTTGATTAACAGTTTCATTTATGAAATATTAGCATTAAATCTATAGAAAGAATTTTTTATCCTAATATTTATCTCAATCCCGACCCGTTAGCCTGTTAGAAAGAACTTATTGAAAATAATCATAAATTAAAAAAAATTAATCTAGTCTTTATCTTAATTCAGTTTTTTATTTATATATATATTCATATTCTTATTTTAATTACTTGGTTTTTATACAGCTGCTCTATATAACTTATATAAAGTAAAATTATTCAAAAGTAGTATCTGAGATTATTGGAATTATAAAAATATATAATATATAATATTATATAATTATAGAAATTCTTTATATGATATCCCATACTGTTTTGAAGGTTTATTTTTATATTGCAGTTTTTTTATTTTTAGATAAATTATCAAAGACAAGTTACCTGCAGACTCTAGTATTATTATTTTATTGAATAATTTATAATAAATATAACTAATACTGGATTATAGAAAATTCTAAATAAGATATAGTATTTTCTTATAAAGATTCAAGCCGGGTCTTAATTAATTTTTAAATATAAATACAATTCTTGATAAATTTTCTAGATCTTAAAATTATGATTTTCATAATAATATCTTTATAGAAGAATTTATTATATAAGAAGACCATAAGTTTAGAGATTTATATATTACCAGTAACTAAAACATTAGCTCTACAAAATCTTTTATAATTAGATTACTAATATGAAAATCATATTAGTATAATAGCAGTTATAGAACCCTATAATATCTGCTATTCGGTAAAGATTAAAATACTATATATAATATACATTAGGAAAATTTATTAGTATTAATTTAATTGTCACGGTGCGAGCTAAGAGAGCTGTCTGCCGTGGAACCTGAACCTGAACCTGCCTGCCTGAACACGTGAGGTTTTATTGATAAAGTCTTACATAGTGGGTACAGTGTAAAGACATTAGCTTTACATCATAGTCCTTTTGCTGATAGCGCAACGGTTAGCCGCTTGAAATGTGCACCCAGGTTCCGCTCTGTGACAATAATCTTAATTTTCAAATAATTATCTCTTAAGAAATTATAATATTGACTGTAAATTTCTTACTATTAATTTATTATAGCTTTTATTTCATATAGATATTGATATGATTAGAAAAGGTAATTTCTTAAAAATTAATATAAATCAATCAAATATTTAACATTATTATCGTTTACTACTAGACTGTTATATATATGAATATTATATATACATTAAATAAAATTTTAAAAAAAGATTATTTAGAAGAGTTATTTCTTTATATTGATAATAAAGTTTGATAAATATATTATTAGCTAGATTATCTATAACGCATTTTTATTTAATGATTATAATTTTAATATTTTAGAATCATTGTATTCCATAATATTATAAATATTAAAGTTATAAATATATATATTTGAATTTAATATAAGTACCCGGTCTATACATATCGTATAAAAATTTATAAAAGTACTAATTATCTTTATAGAAATAGTATTAATAAGAAATATATATATTATATTTTTAATTATATTTACTTATAAATATCAGACAACTTATCTGAAGATAATTAATTATTAAATTATATTATTAGACTTCTTTCTATTAACTTTCTAGAATAACATCGTATATAGAAAAAAAGTCTCCCAGTGGACTATTTAATGTTATTATAAATGATATAGAATATCAGTACTTTTGTGATAGGATCTACTTGTCAGGGCAGAAAGCCTGTTAACTAGGTAGAAAATAAGCCACTAAATACTATAGATCTATATAATAATGACAAAGGTACTTTATATCAATGAGATAGAATAATACTTAAAACATTAATAGTTTTACTATAAGAAATCAACCTTTTATAAGTATTAGAAGAATATAAAACTACTATTAATAATTTCATAACTTTTATAATTATTATAATATATTATTCTGATAGTCTTACTGCTGATAAATAGATTATTTATTATAAATAATACTCACTGGGACAAGCCATCTGGCTCAGAGATTAAAAATAATTTATATATTCCTGATTCAGAACAATTGAAAATTGAATAATTAAAGATAGAAAACCTGCAGGATATTTAGTAGAAATAAAATTATATATTATTTTCTTATAGCTTCACCAGTATTTAATTATATTTATATTAGTAAATCTACTGGAAGAAAATAGAAAAAAACTTTTATATTTCTTATCTCACGGTTGTCATTCCTTTAATATTCTACTATTATTTTATACATTCTTTCTTATTTCCTACATCATTTATCTGTCAGTTGATAAATGAATACATTTCTATATTTATTTATAAATTTATTATATTTTTATATTAGACTCTATAATATACCTTCTGAGAACTGTATATTATATCAATAATTTCTAAAGTTAAACCTCTTTTATATATATTATTTACATGATATAAATAAGAATTTAATATGATAGAAAGTATTTCTTATAGTAATATTATTATCATTGTAATACTTATATTTCTGTATTATATCATAGTTATCTTAATATTAAAAAATATATCTATTATATATTCTACCCAATTCCTATTATTATGATAGAATTCATATCAATATTGACTAGACTTTTATAATTATATTTTAAAAATATATATAATCTAATAAAGATTCAAAACTAGCGGAAGGTTATTTTAGATTTGGATTATCAAAATAATGAAAGTAAATTATGATTAAATGAATTTATAATTTAATGATGGTATTAATTTCAAAGAATTTCATATTATTAATATAATTTAAAAGATATCTAACGATTATTCAGGTCTAATATTTATAAGTATTTAATTATAAATAATATATAATTTCTCAATAACAAAATATATTTGAATATACTTTATCTCTTATTGATTATTATTTTTCTATAATTTTATTAGTTTTCTTCCTGCTACTGACACGACATATATAAAAGATCATATATATATATATTTATAATTTATTATTATATTTATTACCCGGGGATCATAGCATTCAAGTTTGAAATTTTATTCAAATATTATTGTAGAAATAGCCTGTGTATAATATCTTAAAATAAAGATGAAGATTATATTAAATAATAAAAATAATTTTAGTATATATATAATATCTATAATTATTGAAATATTATATTTTTTATCCTTATACTTATTTGTTAATGAGTTCCTGGATCTAGATATAATATTATCAATAATTTAAAAATAACATGAATTAAAATATATTTACATATTATCAGCTATATTATAATAGAGTAGTATTACATTTCTTAATATATTCTGTTACATATAATAAAGATCCACAAGTCTATACTATATATCTTTTTTATTTTTTTCATTAATTGTTTATACTCTATTAGATATTCATGTTTTTACTAAGAATTCATTATATTAAATTATCATTTTATTTAATCAGGTAGTAGTCTTGACAGCTATATCATTAATAAATTAATTTCTCTAATTGTCTACTTATCTGTATCACGTAATTCAAATATTAAAAAGAATTTAAAAATGTTTAATAGTGTTTCACAGTATCAATAGAAAAAATCAAAATATATTTATTATAATTATATCTATTCTTTTTTTTAGATAGATATAAGTAATATACCAAAAATTCAAATTATTTCCAAGATTTGAGAGAATCCTATAAATTGCAGGACTAACTTTCTTCATTTCTTAATTTTACAATATACTTAATACTTTAGAGCGGTATTGCTTTAATATATTGAATTAATCTTAATATATCTATTTATATTTTTATACAGTCTATTCTAATAAAACTTTTTATATAATAATATTTTTATTTGAATTTTTCTGAAGTATCCTACCAGCAGGTTTTTTTAATAATATTAGATAAATATTTGATATAATATTCCAAGAAACAGAAAATAGTATTAGTTTTTGAAATGAATATAATCTGTAGATATAACTGTCCAGTATTTTTTATTTAATTATTTCCACAAATACTAGTCTTTCATTACTATATTTCTGGATCTTGATTTTCTAAATATAAGATTACTTTTCAAAATTCAGAACTATATATATAGATATATAATCTTTTTATTACACACCTATGACAATATAAATTAGAAAATAAATCTTTCCTAAAATAAATTCAATTTTGAAATAAATTCGTTTTGAAAAGCCTTGCTTAATTATTAAAGTTCTCTAAATTTAATATAACATAGACATTAAATTAAATCCAGAGTAATTCTATATATCTTAAGATTTAAACTAATTATTCTCTTTAGTTAAATCTCTCATTATCAGAAAGAATATAGTTATAATTTACTTCTAAATTAATATTAATAATTTTTCTTGAGTAGACTTTACTTAGAATCTAGTAAATATTCTAAGAGATCTATTTATTAAATTTATCTTTTCTATGTTATATAGTTTTTTATAAAAGAGTAGATTTATAAGCTATTAAGCTTGCCTTTTATTAAATTTAATTTTCTATGTAAAAACTCATGAAGTCAAATAATTAAATAAATTTAAATGATATAAAGGGCATTTTCAAGGTATTATCATTATTATTTTAATAAATACATAATAATAAATAATTCTTAATGTACTCTTATTATAATTTAACTTAATATTATAAAGCTTATAGAACTAGAAGATAACTAGATAAAATATATTTTTATTAATAGATTAAAATGAGATACTGCTTATTTTTTTGATATATTAATTTTTCAATATTAAAAATTTTATATAATTGAAATGTATAAAGGCAAGTACTTATTAAGAAGTAATATTCAAATAATAAAAAATAGTTTATTTATGTAAGCTTAAATGAATATTATTCAATTTTCATTTATTAGCTGCCCTATGAAGTAGAAAGATAAGAAATAATATAATATAAGAATAATTTATAATACATTATCAGTAAAACTTATAAAGTCTTAAAAAATATTAGATATCACAGTAATTTTCAAATATTAATTATATAATAATATTATTTATTTGTTAAAGATCCATGGATATATTATTAGTATTAATAATATATTCTAGAAACGTAACTTAAAACTGATAAAATAAGTATTTTAATTATTTTATATAAAATTACGTTTTTAGAAGATTTTTAATATTACATTTCTAGAAGTTTCATAATGTTCAATAAATATATGTTGTTTGAAAATTTCCTATCTAATAAAAAATAAAAATATTATCTAGGTATATTATATAAAAGCTATTTAAAAGTTTACAAAGTATTATATACATATATATCTTAAAGATTATCAGGATATTACTTAAATCAAATAATATAATTATATAAAATATATAAATATATCAAGTATGAAAAGCTGTCTTTCATTTATTTTTTATCTTATTATAAACTTAGTAATAAGTATTCTTTGTATTTATTTTTGAAGAGTATTTATTATTTAAAATCTTATTGAAAAGGTCTCTAAAATAAGAGATAAAGAATAATAATTCATAATAATAGTTTTATTAAAAGCCCTGTAGTTCATGTAGAGATATGAATAATTAATCATTAAAACATAAAAGAAACAGACATTTCTACAGGACTTTTCAGAATTAAATTCAATTTATCTTAAATTCTTTCTTTAGTATTTCTGTAAAATCTTGAGTTCAGTCACTGAAAAAAAATATATACATTTATATAAAAATATCTTATTAAACTTAATAATAATAATATAATCTATAGGATTATAAAAGAGTAGTTAGAAAATTTTTATAAAAAATACATTTTAGAATTTTTCGAGTCTAATTAATATTTTCTTAGAATTTGATAATAAAATATATGGCTCTTTCCCCAATAATTAAATATTCGTAAAAGTGATAACAATAACATATACTTTTACTGAAATATAGATTACTCTAGTAAATAGACAGTAAAAAGAAAGATAAATAATATATTAAATTCTAAGATATAATTACCAATAATAAGACTGAATTAGTTATTCTCTAGTCAGGAATTTTGATTAATCCTTATGTAATTATATAAAGACAAGCATTTCCTTGTAAAATTAGTAATAATAATAAAGATTTTTTCTATATATTATATATAAAATAATAATGTAATTAATAGCCTTAATCCTGGATACAGTGACGAAAATATATTAAAAATATGAGTTCTAATAACTTGATAACTTATGATATCGATTTCACCACATTTATCTAGGCCTATAAAAATTCTAAGACTATTTTAAGTATAAATAAAAATATAAGAATGATAAATAGCTTCTACTATAAATAAAAGAACTATAATTATAAAGTATATTCTAACTTTAACTTCTTTACTTTTCTCTCTGGATTTGATGAGAATTAATAAGTTTTAATAAATCTAATTTTTTAGTTCTAATAGGACATTAATTTGCAAGGTATTGGATATTGTTATATATAAAATGATAATAATAAATTAGTATCTTTTAGTAGAATTTTATAATTCAGCATGTTATCTTTAGCTAGTTTATTATTATAATTTTAGAAGTGCTTATATGATTTATAACTATTAAGTTAATAATAATTTTATTTATATTTCTCTCTATTATCTCATAATTTATAGTAGTAGATAGTAATAGTTATTATTTTATCTTATTTTTTTAGTAAGTGGGGATCGTACTCAAATATAATAATTTAAATTTAATAATAGTTCAATAAAATAAAATAAGGTTTTCTTCTTTTCTATCTAGCAGAAAAAAATTATTTTAAGATATTAAAATAAGGATTAACTCTCTTAGATACTAGCTATATTATTAATAAATTTATCTAAGTTCAGCTATAATATTTGATTAAAAAAGTAATCATATTTTAATCTAAACAAAAGTATAATTTTTGAACTAAGATTATAATTTCTTAAAAAATTATTTTTCTATATTATTATTATTAATAGAATAATACTATCTCTGCCTATATACTGGGTCTATATAACTAATAATAATAAAATTCTTATATTTCTCTGATAATTACTTCTTGTGAATCTCTTAAAATATATACTCTGAATTAATAATCTATTCCTAATATCTTTAGAGATTAATTTTGGTATAATGTAAAAAATAATAAATCTAGTTTTCTTCTTATTTTTATCTGATTTAGAGAAGGATGAAAAATATCTTCAAAGATTTCTTAGAAAAAAATAACTTCTTCAGAGATAGATTATTTTTTATTATATATTATTATTATTATATATTATTAGCTTATTTTAACTGGAAAATGTAATCTTTCAATTAATAAGTTTTTTTTATAAATAAGAACAGTATTCAATAATAGTTCTAGCTTATTTTAATCATTAAATATTCTTATTTTTTTTAGTTTCAATAGGTGGCATTTTCCCGAGTACTTTAAAAAAAGAAAAAATCAAAATATAATAAGACTTACTTATCATGGTAGAAAGTCTGTAAATTAGATAAAGAATAAATTATCAAATATCATAGGTAGTTTATATCTATAAAATAGACTAATTCTTAGAGGATTAGTAGTTTCTTACAAGAAAATCAGTATTTTATAGACATTAGAAAAGTATAGAACTGCTATTAATAATCTCATGACTTTTCTAATCTCTATATTACATCATCCTAATAGCCTTACCCCCAATGCTAGGTTATCTATCATAATCTTATAAGATCAAGAACTCAGTTAATTATATTATATTAAATAGAATCAAAAATTATCTGAAAGAAAAAACATCATAGCTGCTCAGAGTAAGAGCTGCTATGATAAAGATTATAAATTTTCAGAGTAACCTTATTTTAAACTATAAATTAAATAAACTGAATCTTAAAAGATCAAAATATTATTTTTTAAATATCCCTAGAAGGTACCTGTCTCTATTATTGAAAATATTAGTAATATAATGATGACTATAGATAATAATATTAATTAAATATTAATAAAATAGAGCAATTTTGATAACAATAATAAAAATATTAAACTTTTAAATTTTGATTGTAATAGAAATAATAATACTGATAGTAATAATAATTAAAAATAAATATATTTTAAGTTAGTATATTACAGGTTAACTGCTGTAAGAGTCTTTTGATTATAAGATATTGGTTTAATGAAAAGAACATAAAATCTTAGTATAATAATTATATAGAAGCTTTACTTAAACTATTATATATTCAGGTAATAAGTAATTACATATATATATATTTTAGAAACCTGTTTTCCTCAAATTATACAATTAATCTATTTTGAATAATATATTTAGAAGAAATTATCCTGGGTCTACTTTTTTATTAATAAAATTAATAAAGAACTAAATCTTAAAATGTAATTTATCTGATACAATTCTTAATATTTTAGTATTCTGATTATTCAGCTTATATAGAATAAGATTATTTATATATATAATATATATAACACAGAGCTATAAAAAGGATATCTTAATATTAGAATTATAAAACTATAAGTATTTATAATAAATATTACATTATCAATAATTTTAATTTATAAACTTGATATGGATTATATTAGAATATAACTGTCAAGATTTTGAAGTAAAGACTTTAATTAATTTAATTATTAATTATAATATTGGTTCAAAGCTGCTGTTTTCTAAATAAATAATTCCATATAGAAAATAATCATAAAATTATTATTATTATTATATAGACTATTTTGATATTTTGTAAATTGGTTATTTAACTGCCAGTTCTATAAGAATGAATAATAAAACATAAATCATAAGTTAATTATAGTCTAGTTTAATTTCTAATCCATTGAGATTCTTATAATAGAAAGATATAATAACTTATTATTAAAAGGTATTTCAAAAAACTTTAATTATAGATACATCCTGTACATATAAATGCTATATTAATAACATAATATTAATACCAATATCTATAACAGCCGGTAAAGTAATGTTTAAAAAGATTATATAAGAATTTGGAATTTTATCTAGAATATATTAATAACATCGAATAGGTAAAGAAGATAAAGTAGGTATGAAAATAACATGAATATATATATTCTGAAAGAATAATAAATTCTGTAGACTTTAATATTATTGAGATAATATATATCAGGAGATTTATTAGAATTCATATAAATTTAACTCTTATTGATATTAAATGATTATATGTTATAAACCGAAATAATAGTTTTAGTCAGGACTTTCTTATTATACTAATCTTTATACTTTCAGAAATATAAATCATAATTATTCTGATTAATAATTATTGTCCGTTCTTTAATTATTATTATATAATATAATTTATAAATATTATTATAGAATATAATTTATTCTAGCATCTCAGCTGGATAACATTTATGTAGTAGTATTTAATTATAGAATAATCTCTAGTAATAATAATATAGATTATCTTATCAAAACTAGTACTGAGAATACTGCCTAATTTTAATATTAAATTTGATAGATTAATCCTGCTTGTAGTATATTGTATATATTTTAGATTTTAAACTAATAAAGTATATAAATTTCAATGAATAATTAAATATCTACAGTCCACAGTCTTTATATATAAAGATCCTTGTAAAATTTATTTTTGAAATACTTATCTTTATAGAAAAGTATATACCAGGTATAGAATCCTACTTTAATAAATCAGAAAGATTATTTTTATAAATTATCTTGTTATAATTAAAGTTAAGAAATTGATTAAATATTCACATAAAATGAAAATAAATTACTTTAAAATATTTTATCTTCATATATACAAACAACATGCAGGTATATATATATATAAGTTTATTTAAATATTCTATGAATCACTACAGACATATACTGGAAATTGAATCTATCAATTTAGTCTATAAAATAGTATAATTCATTATTCAATATATATCTTAAGTTAATTCGGGGCATTACCAGTTAAAGTAACAGAAAATAAAGATATACTGATGACACTATTCCTAATCATATTTTGATCTTATTTTTTATATTTTTATCTTAATAGTGACACCCCCTACCAGCTGTGAAAAAAAATACTATAATAAAAATATTTACATGAAATTAATTAGTAGAAGTCAAATTTTATATTTTTTTGATAATGAACCAATCTAGTATACAGGACCTCAGGCAAACAGAATTTTTATATAGAACAAAATCAATAATTCTAGATTCACATTGACATGATATATAAAAAATAAGTATAAAAATAGAGAATAATAAGTATTATATATATATATATAGAGATATCAGTGGTTCTAGATACAAGAATTTCTTCTGGTTATTCTAGTAATAATATCTAGCTACTAGATCAATATCATCCACTACTCAGCCGTAGGGCTGATATCAATATATATAAATCAATCAATCAATGAATCAATCCATCGGTTTATATGATGAGATAGTTAATATATAAATAATATCATGATATTGCTTCCACAGATTAGAATTAAACTATAAAACATATAATATTGTAATTATAATTCAGGAAAGTATTGATATATTTAATAATATTCTTAATGATATTCTTATTCATATGATATTTACAATACCATCAGGGCCAGGCCCTTTGTGAGTTTTAAGATATATAATAATAATAAATAATAGAAAATAATATTTTTGAGGTCAGGAGTACTAATGTTAACAAACATTTTCTAGATTGATCTGGATTTCTTCTGAAATATTCAATATTATGTATATGATTACTTGGGTCCTGTAGTGCTGGTACATGTATTAGTTTTAGACTTTTCTTCTTTATTGATTTCTATATATTTTTATAAAAATATTTTGATGGACTTCTATTTGTATTTAAAAAATTAGTATAGGTATAATACAGGTTTTATTATAAATGGGTTATCTTAATAAATATACAATCTTTATTTTTATATATAGAATAAAAGCTTATATAAGATATGATATATCTATATATAAATTGAATATATACTGAGATAGAACTCTCTAATATTTATTTTAACTACAAGATTTAATTTATGATTAATTCTAGGATGAATTGTATACTATGTTATAAACTAAATCAAAATCCTTTATTATATATTATTTTCAAGTTGATAAATCTATAAGTATAAATCAATACATAGTCTAGCAGCTTCTTTGAGTAATTTTATTATCTATTTTCATATAACTCTACTGGAATTTTATTGCTCTTTAAAAAAAGAAATTACATATTTAAAATCTTATTCAAAAACTTTTTGTAAATTTTTATATATGATTATTCGAGATCAGGTACCTCTAGAGATTTAGTTATCAACTAAAATAAATCGATTTTTCAAAAATATCCGAAAAGATCTAAGACTAGTAAATATGATAAACATATTATTAACAATATTCAGATAATCTTGATATCAATAATAAAATTTTCATTAATAGAAGAAATTATAATTAAAGCTAGTTTCTATAAAAACTTTATAATAATTAATATAGGTCTGGTCTAATTATTAACTAATTATTAACTAAATAAGAACATATATGGTTATAATTACTTCATTTTTACATATAATAATTTATCTAACTTTCTATTCTAAGAATTTTATCCATATAATTTATTAAAGATTTTATTTACCTAGATTCTGGATACTGCCGTTTTAACAAAACTAATAATTAAATAGAATAAGGAATTAAAAAGATATTATTTAATTATATCATATCAGTTTATAATATAAAATTGAAAGCTCACCTTAGATAAAGTTAATTTTGTATAATATTTATCTAGAAATTTGATGAATATTATTTTACCACGTAAGGTCATTATGCTAGATATTCTATGTATTCTAGATTTTAGAGATAATTAAAATTATAGTTTGCTACTACTAAGATGTATTGATTTATATTAACTTAGAATAAAAAAATATTTCTTTGGCTGAGAGCAGCTAGTTTAAAAAATTATATAATTATATTCATTTTATTTGTTCTATATGATCTTGTTTTATTTATTATGTTATCTTTTTATTTATATATATTTTCTATTTCCTTTCTCAGATTTTACATTCTGGTTTATATACATTTAATCATATTCAATTAACCAGCTGTTATAAGTATATTCATTGAAATTTGTTATATGAATATCATATATATATATACTAGTACTTCTATAAGTAACTAGCGTGTATATATTATATTGAAAATCATAAAGATTTTAATTATCTTGATGAAAGTAATAAGAATTAGAAATGCTATATTTTTAACTATATCTGTGAATACTAGAGAATATGTTTAGAAATAATTTATTAGAACTCATACATTATATGATTAGGTTTTTTATTAATCTCTTGATTAAATATCATATGTCAAAAAAGGTCTTCTAGTAAACTATGTAATATAATTATAATTATTATATAAGATATTATCTTATAAGGCTGAGGACTCATTATTTATAATCTATTAGATAATCTTATTTAAACATTAAGGGAATATTATAGCAGCTTAAAATAAGAGCTATTATAATAAAAACAGTAAAATCTTTTGTATATAATTGTATAATAAGGATCCTATATTATAGGATCTTATAATAAATATTAGAATATCAAACAGGATCAGCCTCAAAATACCGAATAAAATAAGCTCTGGAATTTTTAATATTAATTTATAGATAATTATACTATGAGGTATCTATTTGTGTTATTAAGATTAATAATATAATAATGATATAAATAATGATAAATCCTTCTATACAGAATTTCTAGTTGCTTAGAACAATGAAATCAAACTATCAAGTATTTATTAGAATAATAAGTAATTAAACTTCAATAAAAATAGTAATACTAACAATGAGTATAAATAATTATATTATAGCATAATTGCTGGTAGTAGCTTCTAGCTATAGGATATTTTCAACATAAACAAATCATAGAATAAAAGTATAATAATCATTTCAAAAGCCTATTTAGATTATTGTATATCCTAAATATTTATATATATATAGATGTGACAGAGCTGCTATTATATAATCATATTATTAATTTTAAATAATATATAGAAGAAAAATGGATTTCAAGTCGATTATCATTAATAAAAAGATAACTTCTAAAATATAGTTTATATAATATTACGTCTAATATCTTACGTACTCTGATTATTCAGGATCGTATTAAAAACTATATTAGGTATATATATATATATATTATTTATTCATTAAAGCTATGAAAAAATGTCATCGTATTTAATTCTTTCTATAAAATCATAAATCTTAATAATAAATATTTAGCTTATATTAATTAGTATGAATTATACCCGGATGTATTTATTGAAATCTAAAATTGAGATTCTGGTTAATATGATTATTTAATTAAATATCAGTCTAGAGCTGCTATTTCCCGATAAATAAGTATAAGATTATTATTGAATCTTATATGGATTATACTATAATTTATAAAATTATTAATAAACTATGCGTGATGTAAGAATTGATATGAATTTAATTTAACATTTAATCCATTAAAATCCCCGTGCTGGAGAGATAAAATGCAGTAATAATTAAAAGATATCTCATACAAATAAATAATCTAAAATCTATTTATATATTTATATAATTCTAGGAATAAGAATAAAGATAAGATTGTATTTAATAATATAGAGAAGAAACTTAAGTTATTCTAAAAATATTTTTCATTAAGATTACTACTGTTGATGTAAATAATATTATAAATATTATTTCTTGTTATTATTATACATTGTATATATAACAAAAGGTTTATAAAAATATATGTTGTTCTGTATTTTATAAAATACTTCATCTAAATGATATTATGAGTCTTATCTTATAACAAATATTATTTTAAAGTAACTATCATAAAAGATATTTTATACTTATCTAGATTATAGATATTAATTTTATTTATTTTTTTATCTTTAATTATTTTTATACTATACAAGCCAGACTGTTAGAGCGGAGCAGCTGGCTCACTGTGACAACCCAGCGGATCATGTGAGTAATACAGGGTTGCAAATCACGTAAATCAAGCGTGGCTATGTGATTTGCTTCTATATTATACCTTGCTAGTTTTTCTGGCACTTTAAAAGAATAGTAATTAATTCTAAGCAGAATAGTGGCTAGTATTTATATATATAATCAAACTTATGGTGGAAGCAAAATGATGATATTGTGTGTGTGTAGACTAACTAGCTAAATACGCGAGGAGGTGACTGGGTGGCTAGATGACTAGATCTGAGATTACGTGATCTCCTTTTATATCCTCCATGAATGAGGATATAGTCAGCGGGATTATATATAAAGGAAAATCATGAGATTATTCACATTTTCTAAACAGGAAATAAAACATATATAGATAAAGAAATATTAGGTAAAATTTCAAATATAATATATTATACTGAGTTATTTGATAAAGCGGGAGTAAGCAAGATAATTACTTTAATAAAATTATTAACTATTTATTTAATTATATTAATATGAATAAATTTAATATTCTTAATATATATTTCTCAAAATATAAAATACTATTTATTAGAAATATACTTTGTATAAAACTTAAGATTCTTAACTAAAATAGTAGCAGACTAGAAATAGTAGCAGACTAGTTATTAATATAAATAATAATAAAACAAGTTATAAAGATAGATATAATATTAAAATACTAAATATTTAATTTAATAACTAGTAATTAGAGCCAGAGTAGCTCTTGTATTATTATTATTTAAATTATATATTTATTCTTAATTAAGAATAATATAATAGTAGTCTATTTTTTAAATTTTATAAAATAAATTTCTTAGTAAGTTAAAACACATAACTAGAAATTAATAATATATTTAGAAAATAGAAACTAGTTTAGTTAATATTATAAAAACTGATAAGTCCAGGTCTACTATAATAATAAAAGAGATAGTAGTTAAATAAACTAGTAAAATAATATTAAATAAAATTCATTACTTGAAACTATGATTTAGCTAGATTATTGATAAAAAATTAATTTACTTATTATAAATATAATAATTAAATAAATATTAGTTATAATTCAGATGAATATATTATTTTATTTTTAGTATATTTTAATATTATTAGAATCTACTACTTCATTATATTTTAATAAAAGTTTTTTAAAATTATACAATACGGGAGAGGTTTTACAGGTAAAAAAATTAAAATATTTTAAATATTTTTATATATAAAGTTTTTATAATAAATGAATATTCTTATTTATTTATATAACATTAGTATCTAGGAAGCAGGGGTAGGAACTATTATTAATAAATTAGATAAATTTAATTAATTATATTTTAGAAATATTAACTACAGTATTATCTAGCGCGAGTAAAAATATATTATTAGTATAAATAAATATAAAAAGAATCTTTCTTGTAAATACAGAAGAATCTATATATAAAGAATTAAAATTATTAATTATTAAAAGATTATGAGATATACTACTCAGGTGGTATTTATATTTAATTATATAATAATTTAATAAACTTATTATATATATTACTTTTCTAGAAGCTATTTGATAACTTAATATATACTAACTTATATAGATTATATTAAAAAATATTATAATAATATTAAGATAATATATAATTTGATATTAATATAGCTTAACAGCCAGAGTAATAAAAATCATAAAATTAATATTTCAAATAATAGTCATATATATTTCTCTAATCTAATAATTTCTATTAATATAATATTAAAAATCTTTAATAATAAGACAGGTCTTGTAAGTGCTATTATATTTTATTCTAAATATTTATTTGAATAAGAAAAACTAGATATTACAGAAATATAAAATTATATAAAAAAATATCTTATTTAATCTATTTCTGTATTTCATAAAACATATCAGTATTCAGGTCTGGATTATCATTTATACTAATAATATATAACTTCAGAAACTCAAGGAGTGTGTATAAAAATCTGTAAATATATATAAAATAATATAATAATTATTTAAATGATAATATATATTTTATACTAGATTTAGCAGGTTCTATACAGAAAATACTAGTAATAAAAAAACTATAATATTTACTTATTTATTAGATTTATTATTTTCAATAATAACTACCAGTTCAGGTATGGTATTATAAATAATATTATTAATTAAAAATAAAAGTAAAAATATATTAATTTAATTTTTTATTATTTTTCTCCTGCTCGTCTGCAGCAGGATAACTAAAAAAATAAAATAAATTACTTATAATAAAAAAAGCAAATTAAATAATAATTAATAATGAAAGTTATTTTAGATTAGAGTCTCTCTATATTAATCTTACTATAATAATATATAAAATTAAGATTATATATGAATATTACTAATAATATTTGAAAAGATAGTATCTTTATTAAAGATAAGATAATATTATAAATATATATAATTTGTTAAATTTAAATATTATAAATCTTATAGATTACTTTAGAATATTAATAAAATAATCTTTCTGCATGTAATCTTCTAGTTTATTATAATTTTTTTTTAAAAATTAGATACCAAATAACAGTAATCAAGAATCTTTTATTATAAGATATTAAATTATATATTATATAAGACTTTGTAAAATATCTTTCTAATGATTATATATAAATCTATTTTCTATATAATGGATTATAATAATATAATTCTACAGAAAATGAGATAATTATTAATTATAATTAAAATGAGATTTAATTAAATAATAATTTTTGATTATAATAATTAATTAAGATTTAAGTAATAATAAGATATAAGATTCTAAATAATTTTTTATCTTTAATAATAAAATATAAACAGTTAATATTCAGACATATCATTATTATAGATATATTTAATATTAATATTTGATTAGTATTTAAGATGATTTTATAAAATAATAAGATTATTTTATATTTTACTATAGCTCTTAAATAGAAATACCTAGTAGTATTAGAAAATATAATTTATAAAAATAATAAATTAATATGCTACAGTCTGGCCGCGTATAATATAGACCAAGATTATGAGTTTCTTTATAAATAAATTAATCCTATATACTTTTTTCTATAGAGGCAGGGATTATAAAATAATAAAATATTTAATATCAAATTTGATAATATATTAAATAAATTTATAGATATTTTACTCAGATATATAAATTATATATTAATATATAAATTAAATTAAGATAAGCAGAGGAACTATCTTTTTAATAATAATAATGATAAAATTAATAAATAATAAGTATATTAGAGTATTATAAAAATAGAAAAATTTAAAAATCTTGCAGCTTGTAGTATCTATTATATATAAAAAATATTAAATAATTTTAATAATTATAAAACTAATCTGCTTATAATTACAAATAAAAATAATAATTTTTTTAGTTTTAATATATATATAGATACTCTAGTATATTAACTATTTATATAACATAAAATTATATAATAGAACTGGTACATACTAAATATATTTGATTTTTAGAAATTTTATAAATATTTTGTTTAATCTACTCGTTTAATCAAAACAATACTATAACTAATAATTTAAAAGTTTTTATTAATAGTAGACTTGATTATATATATAAAGAGTAAAAAATATGAAATAATATTTAAAATAATTAATTATTGCGACCTTTTCAGAACCAAGTATAAATTATATAAATAATTTAGATATTGATTTTTTCAAACTATAATAGTAGTACATACAGCGAACTAATATAATAAAAATATTAAAAGTATTAAAATTGATATTAATTATATTAACAGAGAATATTTCAAATAGTACTATAAATAAATGTAATATAATAATTATATTATATTATATATAATATTTATATATACTTTCTTATTCAGATTTAAAATTTATTTATTTAGAAAGTAATTTCCGTAATACTTATAGAAATATTTATATAATATTTTTTATTTATAATATTAAGTTATTCTCTTTAATACTAAATAAAGATATTTGTTCAATCTCTATTTAATTAGAAAATTTATTATACTTATAATTATATTTATATCTGCAGCTATAATTACTATAATTATTTTTTTAAATATTTATATTAATAATACTATTATTAATAACACCCCGAGGCTTGTTATGAATTAAATAAATAATTAATTAAAGAAACTAATTCTTATATATACATTTAAATTATATAAATTAAATATTATATTAATAAAAGAATTATATCTTCTATCAGTATTATATAATTTATTAGAAATATTTATATAGTATATAAGGAAGGTCTCTTAACTGTTTATATTATTATAATAAATAATTATTAATTTATTATATAAATGAATAATTATAGCAAAGTGAGAGACTGTATATATTTTTTAATGAAATTATACATTTCAAGTAAATTTATAGTTTTAGAAATAATATATAATACAGGACTAGCCTTGTATATAATATTAAAAATTATGAATATAAAGTAATTTAGCTGTTTCTATTTTTTATAATCAGAATTATATATAATAAATAAATTTGATTATATTATCTAGTCTATTTAATGTTATATTATAGCTTTTATTAGATAGATAAAATAATATTATTACTAGTATAAATAATCAATATTCTGATATTCTTATATTTATTTTCTAGATAAAGAATTAATATTTTTTAAAAATATATATTTATTCTAGAGCAGGCCCCACATATCTAGATCTTGAAATATAAGTAATTTTATAAGTTTCTTTATTATATTAATTAATTTTCTAGTTTTTAAGCCTAGAAACAGCTCTAAAAATATTAATATTAAATATATTCTTAAATAATATTATTATAATAATTCAGCCACGCCACTCGCGTGATAAGAAATTTAATTAATTAATAAATATTAAATCCAGATATCAAGCCCGCTAGATCACTGCGGAGGTATATAATATATTAATTTTAAGATATAAAAAGTCTTAATTATGTAGATAATAGTATATAATATATAAAAATAATAAAAAGAACAGGAAATATAAGTATTTTCTAATGATTCTTCATTGTAAGAACTCATACCTGTAGAAGCAATATGATGATATTATATATATGTAGACTAACTAGCTAACTACGCACGGAGGTGACTGGGTGGCTAGGTAACTAGGTGTTAAGGGTGATGTAGGAGACGTGATAAGTCCGATTATATGTGCAAACACTAGCTACTGTACTGCTTAGAACTGATTGCTGGCCTCCCGCAGTGTTGGGAGGGCCAGCGAGATGTGATATAAAAATAGGTTATATAATCTTACTTATTCTATGTAATCCATGACTGTGTATTACTCATATAACCTGTTAAATTACAGTAAATCTAGTAGTTTTATTTTAATATTATTCTTTTCTTCTGGAGACTGTGTTTTTATAGCTGTAAAGAAGTCTGTATAACTTTATATATTTTTTTAATTAAAAAGTTAAAAAGTTATTAAATCTAATTAATTAAAATATTCTAGTTATAATCTTCTTTACTGTTTATATAATATACTCTCCTATTCCAGGATCTTATATATAGAAATAACACCGCGCGCGTATCTTATAACAGGCTAGTATAGAATAGTAAATATAATCTTATAATTTTATATTTTAGTAAATAAGAATTTACCTGTAAATAATTTTATTATTTATTATATTTAATTTATAATAATAAATTATATAAGATTAAGATTTTTTTTTTATAAATCTTTTTTTTTAATAATATATTATTATACTAGTTTGCTTACTTAGTAATAGTAATTTCTGATATTTTTTTATATTATTTATATTTATTTAGATAATAATAGCTTGCTTGTATATTTTTCTTTATTATTTTATAAAAATAATTATTTAATATTATTTTCTTACTGTTCTGTGTGGGTGGTAATTTATATAATAATTTATATAATAAGAATATATATTCTGTACTTTATATAGAAAAATAATTATATTATATAAATTATAAAATTATATATAATTTAATTATATATTATATATTATTTTAATATTAGATTACTGATTCCCTTCTTCTCTTTTAGAAGTGTGTGGCCAGGTGTATAATTATTTATTAAAAAATTAATAAAAAAATATGAAAAAAGTAATTTATTTTTTTTATATTTTATATATTATTTATATTTATATTACTGCTTGTATTATTGTTGCTGCTGTTACTAATATTTTTATTATTATTAATACTGTATTTATTTTTTTTATTATATTTATTTTATTTATTATATCTGTCTTCTTTATTATATTTATTTTATTTATTATATTTATTATTATTATAATTATTATTATCTTTTTCTCTTCTGTGTGCCGCAGTTATTTTATATATTTTTAATATTATTATTATTTTATTTTTATAAAAGTTTATTCTGATAGTATTCTTGTCAAACCCTAGGATCGCTTCTCTGTCCCGGTTAGCTTAGCTTCACTGGTATACGTACCGTCGAACTGGGTCGAGGAAGTATCAGGCTGATGACTATCTAAGGACAACTGGTCTTGGACACGAGAAGAGAAGTAAGGCCAGATAGTGCCGCGCAGCTATCCGTAAGTAAGTGCGGACGAGTGTTCTATCGCTAAGCTTCCAAATGTATGGTTACTTAAAGACAGTGTTATTGAGCACGAAGAACAGAACTAACTAAGTACATGAAGGAGTGTCCTTATATATCCTATCCTCCGTATACCATATCATATACCATTAGGTCTGTCGTATACCGCCATGGTAGTTGTAGACCGGGATGGTATACCATATACCATAGATCCGTGTGTATACCGTGATCACGTGATGCGTGGCCGTTCTGGGCGTCGTAAAGGTAATCGGGAATTGTACTAAATAACAACTTGGCTTTGCCCGAGCGCTGCCCTTATCGGCGCTTTCTGCCTGGCGAGTCCGCCTTACTAGTAGATTAACTAGCAGGGGTCCGTAACATCACTTCCCCTCCTTCGAGGTTTCTTGTCCTCAAGAAACATAAAGGTGTGTATTCCCCCCTTGTGTGTTGGCCGGGTCCTTCAGTTTCTTTTCTTCCCCAGGATGGGTCATCATGCCTTTGCGTAATCGCTACAAAGAGCGTTGCCATCAAGCTGACCGGATCGTCCGTAACGGTGTCCAGGTCGAATTTCCTTGCACCTGGTGTGATTCCCACGGTCTTCCTTGTTTCATGGATTCCAAAAACCGAAATTGTGCGGCCTGCACTCGTCGTGGTCGCAAGTGTGAGAAGCGTTTCCACAGTGATTCCGAGTGGGATAAACTTCAGCGCGATGAAGAGAAAATAGCTCGAGAGATTGAAGAGACCGAAGAGCAGATCGAGCAATTATTTGCGAAAATGAAACGTCTGCGAAGACATCGAAAATTCCTTAAGGATCGTGGTGGCCGGATGCTGGATCACGACTCGAGTGTGTTGGATTTGTTGGATGGGGAGGATCCTCCAAGCGCCGAGGATCTCCGGGAGCTGGAGCGTCTGGCCGACGAGCATGACGCTGCTCAACTTGCCGCTGTGTCAGACGACACTAGTCTGACTCAGTTGGTTGGTTCCCCTTCCTTCTGGGCGAACTTCGACCTTGCTGCTGGTGGTACTGTTCCACAAGCTGGTGACAGCCCGTCAAATTCTCGATAGGTTCCCATGTGTTTTCTGAGGTATCATAGCCTTCCCATTTCACCAAGTAGTGTGACTTGCCGCTGATTTTCTTGTGGTCTAGAATCCTTTCGACTTCATATTCTTGTTCGGTGTCGTCGTCGATTTCCACATTTTCTGCGATTCTAGCGTTCTTTGGTGCGGGTTCCAATAATGAGATATGAAACACTGGGTGAATTCTGTTCATCGATTTCGGTAGTCTTAGTTTGTAATTGACTGGTCCTTTCTTTTCCTCGATGACGAATGGTCCTAGTTTGTGGTGATCGAGTTTCTGGCTTGGTCGTTTTGTTTTAATATTCCTGCGGAGTAGGAATACTTTCTCCCCTCTTTTTAGGTCAGGTTCCTTTCCGTGTCGATGATCGTAGTATATCTTGCTTCGTAGGTTCATGAATTCGATGTCTCGGGATAGTTGGGTGTGCATGTTTCCCGTGAATGTGACAATGTCTTCGGCTATATCAGCAATTGGTTGCTTTCCTATCGGTGTTCCAAGGAATCTTGGGTGATAACCGTAATTAGCATAGAACGGTGAGACTCCGATTGTCGAATGATTGGCGTTATTGTATGAAAATTGTGCCATCGGCAACAGGTCTGCCCAATCGTCTTGCTGGTAGTTTACGTAGTGTCTCAGGTATTGTTCGATTGTCTGGTTAACCCTTTCCGTTTGTCCATTTGTCTGCGGGTGATAAGCCGTTGTCATTCGTTCTTCAATTCCCATGAGGTCGGCAAGTGACCTCCAGAACTTTGAGGTGAACAACTTGTCTCTATCCGACGTGATGTACTTTGGCATCCCGTGGTTTGCGACAATATTTCCCAGAAATAGTTCTGCCATCTGTATCGCTGTCATCGTTGTTTGGCTTGGTACGAGATGGATGTATTTAGTGAGGCGGTCGGTGATGACTGTGATAGCGTCATACCCTTTTGACTCGGGTAGTGGACCAACGAAGTCAATCGTTATCCATTCCCATGGTCGTTGCGGTGCCTCCTGTATTTGCATTTGTCCGTATGGTTGGTGCCTCGCGGGCTTGTCCCTGATGCATGTCTCGCACTGTCCCACGTAATCGCGTACTTTTTGTCTGAGATTCGGAATGTAATAGTTCCTAGCGATCAGTTCTGTGGTTTTTTCGACTCCTAAGTGTCCTTTGAGTGGCTCATCATGGTGCATAGCCACGATCTCTGTCCTCATGTTGGTTGGCACAAAGATTAGCCCGTGGAAGTAAGCTAATCCTTCCTCGTTGATGGTAATCTTGTCCGGTGAGCCTTTGCTCATTTCTTGGAGTGCCTTGTCGTTTTTGGTGGCGT